>NC_056743.1:1718469682-1718732182 GCF_019279795.1 Protopterus annectens | reverse complement strand
TCTCTCTCGCTACCAGAATCTCCATAATTCAACACAGGTCATATATGAGTTCTCAGATACAAGGACTTCCACTGGTAGATACTGTCCTTTTGCTGGATGTCTACCTCAGAAACAAAAACTTCAGCCTTGCAGAGTCTCTCTAGCAGTGAACCCTAAACACAGCAAGTGTTGCAGACTTCTCTGGAATCTCCTAAGTGACTTGTACCAATTGGAAAATAATGTGGCCATAAATATGCAGAGGATTGTAGCTGAATTCTGACCTGTAAGCTCATGTATACTGGCTTAAAGGTACCAGTCCCCATGACTCTGTCCTATTATATTCTCCCATATAACAGCTTTCCTATTTCTCATTGCTAACCAAAGTACCACATACCCAGAAAATATCACTGGCATATCCCAAAAATCATGTTTTGTCCTATTTGCCTTACCTGCTGGACAGACACCCAATGGAACCTTCATGCTTATTTGCTAATATTTATATAATATCTGTATATCTGTATTATATAATGTATGTAGAGAGAGTGAACAAGTCCAGTTTAATCTGGCCAGGGGCATTCCTGCAAAACTGTATTGTTGATCGGATAGGTTTCTATTCCTCTACCTTTAATTTAACCATTGCATCATATTTCCTATAAATTCTCAGTTTAACCATCCAACAAAACAAACAGCCATACACACTCTCACATTCACCCATAATAATATAATATAATATAATATAATATAATATAATATAATATAACTGTTACATCCACACCTAGATACCTACTAGCTAAATACCACAGACTGGCCCACATTAAATACACTAACCTAATAACCAAGAAATTCCATTATCAAATTAGTAACATACATTATCTTTTGCTTTCACTAAAAAAAACATTACTTACAGGATGGAGACATCCATCCTAATCCTGGCCCACCTAATGTCCTATCCACTGAAGATCTTACCAACAATCCCTCTATTTTTCTCATCCCAACAAACACCCCAACGCTCTCCTCATAGCACATCTCAATATCCAAAGTGTGAATAACAAAGTTCCCCATCTCCATGCTCTCCTTGATGTACACTATTTTGATATTTTATGTTTGACAGAGACTTGGTTAAAACCTAGAACACAAGATAATGAAATTATCCCACCAGGATATAACATATTTGACCGTAAAAAGAGAAAGGGAGGGGGAGTAGCGCTTCTTTTTAAGGCTGGACTACAAATCACCTCTTTACCCTGTAACCCGCCAAAGGACAACAATGCTGAAGTCCTTATTTCCAAATTACAGCTTAACTCTAGTAAATCCTTATATATCTTCTGTATCTATCTACCTCCTGGAAATAATATCAGTACACTAGAGGATATTCTTAGGTGGGTCTCATCAACCTTCCCACAAGAAACTATTATCCTAGGTGACTTCAGTATAACTAGAAGTGCATCAGTACTGAACATCCTACATCTGATATTAACTGTCAAGGCTTCTCTCAGACCATTACCTCCCCAACAAGAATTAACAAACCAAACAAAAAAGAGAGCACTTTGGATTGGATCCTTATTAATAATTACCACCAAACTTATAAAGTTGGTATCCTCCCTGATGATGTAAGTGACCACTTCTTGACCTACATAATCAGGCAAAAGTTTGATACCTCTCACCTAGCATCATATAGGACTATATGGTCCAACAAGCAATTTAACCAAGGGCTATTCCAGAGTGAACTCAGTGCCTGTGATTAGTCTGAACTAAAAACCCTCCCACTTGAAGAGGCTGTCAAATACTTTTAAGTTCTTAAATACCCTGAACCAGCATGCACCTAAACTAGGTGTAGACCTGCCCCCTGGCTTACTAATGAAACCAGGAAAACATCCTCCTCAGAAATAATGCCTAGACTAGGTGGCAAACTACCAAAAATACATCAGATTAACAAATCTTTAGACAAATGAGAAACATGACAAAAAATCAATACTCTCAGACAAAAAAAAACTTTTACTGTAAAATGCAGCAAACACACCAAAACAATCCTCAAAGATTCTGGGCAAGTATCAATAGACTCCTACACCCAGGTCACTCCAGTACACCAACCCCAACAGGTGTAACACATGAGACTCATATCCAAACTGCCAATGCCTTCAATTCCTTCTTCACAGAGGCTGTCCAATCACTAGCCAGTCAGCTATCTCCTGACAGATCCAGTCTTTTTAACTCTTCTCCCAGCTGTCTTCCTACCTTCCGATTACAACCCACCTCAACTAAATGTATCTACAAACTCATTCTAAAACGTAATACTTGTACTCCTTCTGCCAACCAGATCCCAGCCATATACCTGCAAAAAGCAGCTAAAGAAGTAGCATACCCTATATCCATCCTGATTAACAGAACCACTAACGAGTGAAACATCCCTGACATATGGAAAATCTCACACATTATCCCCCTACATAAAGGTGGCAACTCAAATGATTATTCTATCGACCCATAGCCCTACTTAACCCCCTTAGCAAAAATAATGGAAAAATGCATTCACCATCTGCTTCTAAACTATTTAATTCAACATAACATACTAGCTGAAAGCCAACATGGCTTTAGGCCATTCCACAGTACTAGTACTACAGCTCTCTTATCTTTTACTGACACTATTAACAGAAACTGCAATAACAATGTTCTCTCTTCCACTCTATTTATTGATCTCTCAAAAGCGTTTGATATGTTAAACCACTCTTTACGTATAAATATTCTGAAATCACTCTCTCTTGATACTCTGGCTGTACAATGGTTTAGTTCCTACCTCAGCAATAGGCAACAGGCTGTGCTCTGGGAAAACAAACTATCATACCACCTGCCAGTCTCACTGGGTGTCCCTCAGGGCACCATTCTAGGCCCTCTCTTATTCTCGATATTTATCAATGATCTCTAATTAGCTATTCCTCATGCAACCTGTATACAATATGCAGATGATTCAACTTTAATCTGCACAGCTAATCTTCATCTGAACTACAGTCCCTAACTCAGAAGATGTTTAACATAGCAGAGACTTGGTTCTTAAAACTTTGCCTCCTCTTGAATCCCAAAAAACAAAGCTCCTTCTCTTTACCCCTACCCGTAAATCCATGCCTTTAGATTTCTCTGTTATTTCTAACAATGGTACCCTCATATCCCCTGATTCTACCACCAAACTCCTAGGAATTACAATAGACAATAACCTTAACTTCGATACCCATATTAAAAACACTATAAAAACAGTCAACAGAAAAATGGGCTCCCTATACAGGATCAAATACTTTTTCACTCCAGTAGCCAGAACTACTATTGCCCACTCCCATCTAACCTCAACACTTCTTTATGCCTCACCAATATACACCAACCTATCAAAGAATAATCTTCTCAAACTAACTACCTCTTATAATAACATTGCCAGATTGGCAACTGGTAATCCCTTTAGAACTCATCACTGCCAGAACCTAAAACAGCTAGGATGGCTTGAACTGCAAAATCAGCTTCATTTTAACCAACTTACCATTGCCCATAAGATCCTCAACTAGCCTAACAACACTCCTATACTCTCAAACCTCGTAACTCCTTATAAAAATCTTAATAATGTACGCTCAGCTAATAAACTTGTACTTAGCATTAGTAAGTCTAACAACATGGCAGGTGACTCTCTTTTCTCAAACACAACTGGGAAAAACTGGAACCTTCTACCTAGTGAACTTACTTCACTTCCTTCCCTACCCCACTTAATCAAAAACTCAAAATATACCTTAGAACACACTGGTTATGCCCTTGCACCAACCCCGACTAACCTACCACCTCTGTTACTAATTTTTCTCCTAACTCCACTCTGACTTTTGATTCAATGTTCTTTACTGCAAGCATTGCAGGAATTGTAAACCTGCATAGAGTTATGATCTACCTCAAGTGGATATATTGATGTCCTTCAAGAATGCAACTGCAGTCCTTACATATGGGTTGTCCTGCCTCAGGCAGCCCTTCGGTCGGCCGGATTCCAAAATCTGGGTCCGGTGTCGGCTGATGTCGCCTCCTCCCCGACGTCAGAGCGGCTGGGGTATAAAAGCATCAGCCGACGCCATCTTCTTCAGTCTTTCTTGCTGCGCGGTGCCCGAATCATGTGAATATATTGTTCTATATTTTTGTAAATATTCTTCTGCACTGTAAAATGTTTTGAAACATCTGCTATGTTAACTTGATTGTAACCTTATATATACTGTTTTTAAATTGTAACCTTATACATATTGGTATAATGTATCTGTCTTGGAGCTTTTCTCTCCGGGCCGCTACTCAAAATGGACATATATCCAGTTGGACTAGCCTGGACAACAAATGTAAAATTAAATAAATAATAGCCAGTGTTTTAAAGGAGAACCACACTCACAGACCCAAAGAAACATGTTTATTTCATCATGGTTTGGTGTTTCTTACATTTTAACACCACTCCGGGACTATTTAGAGCTTTTTAGATATTTTTATATGCAATTTCTGACTCTGACCACATGGGGTCTGGCATATTGAAATAATTCTGATTGTTTAGTCTGCCTCTAAGTATCCCAGAATGCACTGTTTGTCTCCAGAAAATTGCATCATGTCTGCCACTTTTTCCCTAAAGCTCCTGTTAGTGCACTGATTTTACAGGCATTCACTGCTGTGTTATAGTCACCTACTTTTGGTTAAAATTTTATCCTTTTTCAATGAGTACTTCAAACACAAGCAGTGTAAATGCTACAGAACGTAATTGAAAAGTGCATTTTATTGCTCTTCTTAGAAATGCTAACTTGATTTATTTTGTGAAGGCTGAAATCTAGTTCTTCAAGGTATCTCCCCTCCCCCTTCACACCTACCTTCCCTAGCTGTCAAAGAGCTGAGGGTAATTTGACCCATTATCTGCATGAGATTGACAGCTCACAGCAGGTGATCAGACTAATGTACTGTTTTCTTGTCAGCCTTTCCTCCCTTACAGTGGGACACTTTTTTTGTTGCACTCCTGCTGTCAAATTTAGAACCAAACTCCATAGGACTGGGAATAATCACTGCTTTGCAAAGCATCAAACTCCAACTTATTTTTCCTTCCTGTTTGGTTAAATAGCTAACAAATGATACACTATAAACACACACACACACTTGCCCCTAGCTTGCATTCACACACACACACACACACACACACACACACACACACACACACACACACACACACACACACACACACACACACACACTTGCCCCTTGCTTGCATACACACACACACACACTTGCGTGCACACACACACACACACACACACACACACACACACACACACACACACACACACATACTTGCCCCTTTGCTCTACAAAGATGTAAACCTGGATTCAATCCCAGCTATTGCCATGCATGCATGCCTAGCAAAGACGGCTACTTAGCACTTGCCATTATAGTTTGATAGAGAGATTATTCATAAAATGATTGCTGGCTTCAAAAATGCAGCCTCCCAAATCCCAGAACTGGCAACTCCTTCAAAAGATTTCACATAAATCTGTTATAGACAATCAACAGAAGTGAGACTTTTGTTCACCCTTGTATGGTGTAGGGGGCTGGGCAAGGCAGCTCTGACATCACAATGTGGGAGGTCCACTGTCTCAGAGTATGCAAATCAGGCAGTGTTTATGTCACTTTGGGGGAGGAAACGTCCCTGTAACTACAGCAAGAGCTCTGGCAGATGTGAAATCATCATTTAAGAGCCAGCTAGAGGATTTTCAACTTGGTTTTCAAAGTGAAAGTAAAACTGTATGGAAAGGTAGCAAGCCTCAGAGGTAAAACAGTTGAGTGGATTACTTTTTAAAGCTGCAGTCCTGATTGTTTGAGGCTGTATCAACTAACAGGGACTAAAAGAGACAGCAGGTTGAGCAATCTGATTGAATGTCCCATTGTTGTCCTTTGTCAGATATACCTATTTGCTGAAGCTGTTCTAAGCTGCAGAGAGACTGACCTATTGCCTACTGTGATATTGGGAAACGATAATTGTTTAATCTCAGTTATGCAATAATGCACTTTTGATTTAATATCTCTGTAATCTGTACAGTTGGTTTTACTGTCCTTTTTGTTGTGTGATAGAGCTGAATTTCTTTTCCTGTTACCCTTAGTTTGCAGTAAAATCTTTTGTCTAGAGGCCTATCTGTTTCTCAGTGAGAGATAGTGAACAGGTCCAGTTTAGTCTAGCCAGGGGCATTCCTGCAAAACTGTATTGTTGATTGGATAGTTTTCTGGGCTTTTCTGCGCATAAATGAGTGTGGTCTACATGATTGACAGGGCAAGCCCATGCAACGTTGCATGGAAAACATGGCTGAATGACAAGCCATGCAGATTGTCCACTGACATGGTGAATATTCATTCTCTGACTGTTTTTAATACAGTGAAGAGCTGAGGGGGGATGTATGCCAGACTGGGGAGTGGCACCAGACACCACATGAGCCATGCTGTTTTGTTGTAGCTTACAATAGATGGGTTAACATTCATATTTTACTGTATTGCACACAAGATGAACATAAAGCAATTTGCAGTGACACACTTTGCAAATGTAATTCCTAATCTACAGTTGGTATGAAACACATGAAGACATAATAATAATAATTGTAATAATTCTAGTCACATTCTTTTACTAAATTACTTTAAGTACTGAACAAAGACAACAGAATCAACAAGGATTTTGTGGGAAGAGAACAGAAGTGGAGAGTGAGCAACAGCAACACGTGAGAGAAACCAACGCAGAATGGAAAATGTCAGGGTTGAACAACTGTGGGAAGGGGGAACATAACTAGAATGCTGTAGGAAAGAGGCAGCACTCAGACAAAATGAAAAATTGGCAGCAATATCAGGATGCACAGGAAAGAAATGCAGGTTCAACTGTTAACGGGTCAGAACCTTTGTAGATCCCAACACAAAACAGTTGAAGCAAAGCACACTTCTATGGAGGATGAAAAACACTATTTTCAAGTAACTGCAACAGTGAACTACTTCAAGAAATGCCCAAACCATAACCCCTGCATCCACCACCTTTCTTTACTATAATTTTGTGCAGTAATTGCTTTCAGGTCGTGCCCCCTGCACCCTCCAGCATATTTCTGGAAATAAAGCAACAAGCAGTATTCTGAGGCAGTGGCATAATAAATGTTTGTCTTTTCGGCTTTTCCCTATTAGGGGTCGCCACAGCGGAACTCCGGTCCGCTAATGATTGGCAGTCGATTTTTTTTATGTTGCTGAGTTGCCAGCCCGACACCCAACCTTCAGCGAAGGCATACCCATTCACGCATGTCTTTTGGAGGCCAGTCGACCGCGGGGAGGACATGCAGACTACACACAGAAGGCACTCCAGCCAAGAATCGAACAGGAGAACCTCTTGCTGTGAGGTAACAACGCTACCACTGTACCACCGTGTATTCCTGCAGTGGGATAATAAATAAATTCAATAAAAAAGACCTCCCAGAAAGGTCACCACCTGCACCCCGCACTTTTACAGAATTGTAATTTTACGTCTAATAGTTTGTATACATGCAGCATATTATGTGTTCACACCCCTCACCCTTTAAAGAATTTTAAGTCTAATAGTGTAATACTTTTTTAAATGCAGCATATTATGTGTTCGTTTGAATAGGTAATATAATATATCAAAGCTTTTGATCACTGGAAATTGCACTGCTCTCGTGTCACAATCCTGGTACCAGCAAATAAGGGAGAAAAAGGGTTTGTACTGAAATAATTATAATGCTTTGCATATTCATTTTGCTGACGATGGTATTCTGATGTTTATTCAAAGCACTTCTAAAAGTAAACGTTATGCGCAGAGTGTGTGCAGGGTTTGGGCGGTCCTTGCTACTGCGCATCTGGTGGGGTAATGTTCTAATACAAAACTGGTTTCTGTTCCTCTACCTTTAATAGCCAGTTTTTTAAGTCAGATATATCTGTTTGCTGAAGCTGTTCTAAGCTGCAGAGAGACTGACCTACTCCCTACTGTGATATTAGGAAAAAATAAGTGTTTATTCTCAATTAACGTCTGCACTTTTGATTTAATATTTCAGTAATTATCTCTACAACTGGTTTTACTGTCCTTTTTGTTGTCTGATAGAGCTGAATTTCTGTTGCTGTTACCCTCATTTTGCAGTATTTTTTTTTTTGTCTAGAGGCTTAGCTGTTTCTCAGTGAGAGAGAGTGAACAGGTCCAGTTTAATCTAGCCAGGGGCATTCCTGCAAAACTGTATTGTTGATTAGATAGGTTTATGTTTCTCTACCTTTAATAGCCAGTGTTTTAAGTCAGATATACCTGTTTGCTGAAGCTGTTCTAAGCTGCAGAGACTGACCTACTGCCTACTGTGATATTGGGAAAAGATGCATGTTTATTCTCAATTAACTTCTGCACTTTTGATTTAAGCTCTGTAATCTGTACAACTGTTTTTTCCCACCCACCCTCTCAGTTCTTGTGGTGGTTTTAAGTCTTGGTGGCTTTGAGTTGCCCGCTTCTGGTATAAAGTGATACTGGACACCCCCCCAGTCACATTACATCAGCTCATTGTGCTGTTTATAGTGAGAACTTAGCAAAGGCCCATCCCTTTAACTTATGAATATTAAATTCTCTCTTCACCTTCTACTGAAAAAAAAAAGCTGTTTCCTGCCTTTCCTGGAACTAGTGTAGTCCAGATACAGATTTGCTGTATCCAGGGCTGTTTGTAATCCTCTGAGCGGTGCCAAAAAGTCTGCTCTTCAGTTTTTTTCTTAGAGTTCTCTCCTTTGCTGCACTTTTACTAGCTTATTAGTTTAGCACTTTACCAAACTTCTTGTAGCAATTATTGTAGCACACAAAAGTTCTACCAGCACTAAACGTTCTACAAGGAAACAGCTCCGGTACTTATTATTAATGCCACCCCTTCAGGCATGTCTAAAGGTCAGTTCCCTGTGCTTTCACCTATTAAGCTGGTGGGCTTGGGCATCCTGAGGCAATGTAGCAACTGCCTCATGTACACTGACAACCCTCTCCTCTTACCTCCCAACACTCAGACTTGCAAGCTTATATATCCAAATTGGAAACCACGCACTCTCCAGCCAAGACCGGAATAGCTGGTCAAGAGGAAAAGGTCAACTCTTGCACCCATACCTCTCAGCCTGGAAACATCAAAAATCTGGACAAGGCCCATGAAAAATGGGTACAAATCTGTATGCTGATTAACATCAAATTTGCATACATAATGACATAACCCCACCCACTCCAGTGGAATTGTGGGATACCAACTTCCAAACACAAACTGAAGAACAGACATCCAAAATATGGCACCAGAGTCCCCCTGCAGCCATTCCAATGTCCCATTACCTGGCTGTTTCGCCCCATTTATCATAAACATTAATGTGTGTTTACTGCTTTACTTCTACAATGATTATTTGGATTTTGTTTTTACATTTTATAGCACAATGCACAAACACTAAGACATCTGCTAAACAAAGCAATGCTGTCTCACAATGGAAATAGACTTGGCATTAAAACGTTTCTGCCATTGAAACAACATTGAAACCCACACACCACATCCAAAGAAAATGCATCTGACCAGTGGTGGATAAAGATTACTTTTGGGCTATTTTCAAATCATTGGCCCCTTGCATACAAAACAAGAAACATACATGTGTTCTTTGATACACCTTCCTGAGTTTATTAAATTATATTCCTTGTATAATACAGCACACTTGTTAGACAGAGAGCGTATTTTAAACTTATTGTTTGAACATTTTTCCAGTAAGCAATGAAACAAAATGCACGAACCAAGAAACTGCTCAATTCAGAACATGTCCATCACTTCATCATAAAAGTCTACTTCCACACCCACGCAATATACATATATATATATATATATATATATATATATATATATATATATATATATATATATATGTGTGTGTGTTTGTGTGTGTGTATATGATATATAAATAGAATGACAGTAGTGTAAGCCATAGGCATCTTGCACAGCTTCTCGCACTTATTTTCAATTTCATTTTTTTTTGGGGGGGACGACGACAAACATTTTGGAAAGTTGTTAGAATAAAATGTTGTTACCACAATGCATTTTCACTGCCAAGACTTGAACCCAGGACTTTGTGCACTGCAGTCAGAGCAACATGCCACTGTGCCACATCAGCAGTTTCCCGAAAGATAGGAAAACTGAAACTTAAATGGCTATCATTTAGTGAATTCTGTTCTCACTTCTTCTCACCATAGCTCTAGCTAGTCTCAACCTCTTAGCACAAAAAAATGGACAAAGCCAATTATGGGGGAATACAGCCACAAAATGGGGACAAATTTCAAATACTTATCTTATAAACATAGAAAATTGCTAGAATAACAGCTTTTGTGTTACCATTTAGTTGCCGAAGAATGTGAAATTTGAAATTCAAATGCCTGTCATTATTTAGTGTGAATTCAATCCTTTAGTGATTTGCCACAATCCTGAAAACCACAGAGTTTATGAGGAACAGATAAAAATATTAGGCTTTAATTTTACTCACTCACACACACACACACACACACACACACACACACACACACACACACACACACACACACATATACTCACTCTCACATTCCCAAACACACACACACACACACACACACATACATTCTTCAGCCAGTACCAGACTTGTTCCCGAATGCTGCAGTTCGTTGTTTGCGAGCCAGAATCCATTTGAAAACCCAGCAGCTCGTTTGAATATGGCACAGTATCTTGAAGCCAAAGAAAGTTCTTGTTTGTTGTGCAAACCAGAATCCATTTGAAAACCCAAATGCTGCAGCAGCTCATTTGAATACGGCAGCCTAAGCCAAAGAGAGCGCTCGTTCATTGTTTGCGGGATCCTTTTGAAAACCCATTCTGAACCAGCAGATAGAGCGAGGAAACTGTTGCTAAAGCACTCAGCAGATAGAGCGAGGAAACCGTTGCTAAAGCACTTGTTTGAATAACCTGCTAATGCACTCACAGATCACGGGGAAAGCCAAAAATGAGCCCTTGAGCTTAATTCCGACAGGCTGATAGCCCTGACAGAGCTGACATTATCGCGCAAGTGATGGGGTCAGCTCAAAATAAAAAAAAAATGGGAAAAATTAAAAATAAAATAAGAACTAAAGCTGGGAAAAGTCGGAAATGTAGGGGTGCCACTCAGGAATTGTGGCACCCCAGTATTTGGACCTCAAAACTCGGTAAAAAGCAATTTATTCAGTACAGTTGGGAGTTATGCTTGCACCACACCACATGGAACACACAACCCTCCGGAACACACACCAGCACTGCCTTCACATAAAAACACAAACCACACACCCACCTTCGCGGAAGCTGTCAATAAAGATCTACCCAAACAGCGGAGACCTCCAAGGCAGAAATGCACCCGACCACCACAACACTAATCACGAGAAACATAACTCTCCTAACAGTGTGCCACTCAACCAAAGTCCTTAAGGCAAAACAGCATGCCCAACACACTAGTCATAGGTGACTCGATAGTGAGGCACACTGATGTCTCTCTCACTAGGTTAAATAAGGAGAAAGTAAGTCAGCTGCCTGTCAGGTGCCAGGATCCACCACATAACGCACACACTTAGGTCCCTCAACAACAGATACAAATGTATATGTGGGTGTCAATGACCTGAGACGCACCTCCCTGGACTACATGAAGAGAGACATGGAGGAGTTCTTGGATTATGTAGTCCAGGCGGGTATGACCCTAACTTTGAGCAGCCTCCAACCATCACCCAGAATGATACCACAGTACAACCAGAAAATGATTGATTTCAACAACTGACTAAGTCTCTGGTGTCATTCTAAGGGGATCCAGTATCTGTCTGCCTGGGATGACATAATTGACAGACCTTGAAGCTTTGCCAGAGATGGCCTGCATCTGTCACACCTGGGCTTCCGGATACTGGACAAGGCTCTTGCCACCCATATAGTGCCTTTTTTAGGCAGTGTTCCAAAGACCAAATCACCACTGTAACCGCTACAAACAAATGCAATCTGAGGGTCATGCTCCTTAACGTTAGAAGTCTTAATTTCAAAATCCACTCACTCGAAGCACTCCTTAAAATGGAGAACATTGACATTTGTGTTGTAACAAGAGAACTGCTTCAAGGCTGCAGAAAGCACCCCTGCATTACCAGGCTATAACTCATTTCACACCTTTCGGCCCCAAAACTTGGACCGAAGATCTAAAGGTGGTGGTGTTTCCATATTCATCAACGATGCGCACACCTCCAGACTGGTAGTTTAACATAACGCATCAGAGATGCAGCTAACATTGGGTAAGACACCGATTCAGGTTGTAGCCTGCTATATACCCCCAACCATGACCCAAGACTCTCACTCCACATTCCTAAGCACCCTGGAGAATATTAGGGTCCAGCCTAACACACTCATACTGGGCGACTTCAACTTCCCCTCCATTAACTGGGAAATCTACTCATGTACCAATACACTTTCCCAACTTTTCCTGGAGTTCATTAATTCCAGTGCCCTGGACCAGCTCATTCTTACCTCCACTAGAGGTAGCAACATCCTTGACTTGGTCATTAGTAACATGGCGACCGTTGCTCGATACCAATAGTCAACTCCTCCCTGGTTAGATCCGACCACAAACTAATCACCTTGGAAATCCACATCACTCCACCCCCCCCCCCGAACTTTGGGCTCCTAAAAACAGAGATGGCTAACTTCACGGCACCCATGCAATTGGAGAACAGCTGCATGGCTGCCAAATCATACACAAACACATACACAAATGCATGGATCTCGCCATACCCAATAGAACCAAGATGCTCTCCTCCAAGAAAAGGAAGCTAATCTGGTGGCCCCCTAACATAAACAAACTCTACAACAGAAGGAGGAAACTGATGCGAAATAAGGTGAAATCCCAAGACTGGAAAAACTCCCTTATCAACCTCAACAAGTTGAGATCCCTCGTCAAATCCTCTAAAGCTAGCTATTAAAACAGAATTGCAGCAGATAGTAAAGACAACCACAAGGCCTTCTATACTTATGCAAAGAATCTCCACGGCAATACCCAGATTTGCACAGAGCTGTTGCAGAATGGCACCTCCTTTACCAAGCCAACAGATATTCCCAGTATACTGGCATACAGATTCAGTGCCAAGTTTACCCTTCTTCCTCCCCCAAAGGACCAATCACAATCCCAGTAGATTGCCAGGCACCCAGTATTACTGATGCACAGGTCAAAACAGCACTGTCCAAGGCCAAGAATACAGCTGTTATGGGACCCAACAATATCCCTGACTGCTCTACATGAACTACAGAGTGAACTGGCACCTCACCTGTGTGCCCTGTTCAATCACAGCCTCACCTCAGGCTTTGTCCCTACCAAATGGCGCACTGCTGCAGTCATACCTCTCCACAAAGGAGGAGCGATTACAGACCCTGGGAACTATCGCCCCATTAGCCTGACAAGTCTGATATGCAAAGCTGTGGAACGGATCATCATGGACCTAATAAACAAGGATATAGGGAATTTCCCAACTCTGGATCCCACACAGTTTGTTTTTGTGAAGGTAGATCATGCCTGCTCAACCTGGTCAACTTCTTTGAGTCAGTCACCAGAGCTGTGGATGAAGGAAAGGTGGTTCATACAGCCTACCTTGATCTGGCCAAGGCCTTTGATACCATTCCCCATTCCCCACTCAGGAATCATAGAAAAACTCACTAAGCTAGGCATCAAACCCTATATCACTAGGTGGATTGCAAACTGGCTCACAGGTAGAACCCACAGTGTGAAAGTACCTGACTCCAAGTCAGACTGCCAACCAGTCACAAGTGGAGTCCCACAGGGTTCAGTCCTGGGTCCTCTCCTGTTTGGTATCTACTTCTCTGAAGTCCAGGCCAACACAAATGGATTCTTGCTGACAAAGTTTGCAGACGATTGCAAGTTGGGAGCCATAATTAACTCCCCAAGTGATGTTGACATCCTACAGAAAGGGCTGACTGAGACCAACAACTGGTGTCAGAATGATGGCCTTAAGCTCAATGTTAAAAAATGTGTCGTCATCCCCTTTGGGAAAAACCCTGTTCCCATGAATTACCACATCGATGTTAGTCCACTGAACACAGAAGGCATCATAAGAGGTCTGGGAACACAGGTTGACATGTGGTCAGAAAGACCTTCTATGTGGCACATCTCATTAGTAAGGGTTTTGCATCCAGGAAGAAAGAGGCCATTGTCTCTCTCTACTCTTCCCTTATTAGGCCAGTCATTGAGTACAATGCCCCATTTGGCATGTACCTCACTAGATACCTGCATCAACTGGAGTGGCCACAAAAGTACCTCACAAAGAGGATCTTAGGCCTTAAACACTTGTCCTATATGGACAAACTCAAAAACCTCCCAACTATTCTCTGTCTCATATCGCCTACTTAAAGGTGATCTCTGCTTGACTTACAAAGCCATGTCTGACCCAGCTTTGTTAGAAATCCCAATCTCTCCGCACTACACGCTCCAGAGACCTCAACCTCATTACCACAATCAACAGAACAAGCTGGAGCGACAGGTTCATAACCCAGTGACTGTGCATGCTATGGAATAGACTTCCCATACATGTCAAGGAGAGCGCCTCAATGACCCTCTTCAAGAGTGGCTCTACTTGACAGAGGCACTGGGAACTAAGGTCAGGTGGCACGATGCCAAGGTAGTCCTATGGGCTAGGCTTGTAAAGGCTCCAGGGCCATTAGCCTAGTACACACCTATGAACCTATATACATATACACACACACACAAACATATATATATATATATATATATATATGTGTGTGTGTGTGTATGTATTTTATATATATATCTATATATATATATATATATATATATATATATATATACATATATATATATATATATATAGGTTCATAGGTAGGTACTAGGCTGTTGGCCTTGGAGCCTATATAAGCCTAGCCAAAAAGGTACCCTGGCTTTCGCCACCCAACACAATTATTTTCCTGTCCCCCTGTTAAGCAGTGCCGCAAAAGTGATCCCCAGGGTGAATTTTCTATTTCTTATCCAGTCGTCAAGATTTTTCTTAAAGAGGGTCAATGAGGAGCTTTGCGTGGCATGAATGGGTAGTTTGTTCCAGAGTATGGGAACTCTCTGGGACAGGAATCTATCCCTCCAGCATGTTCTGTTTATTGTGGTGACAAGGTTTAGGTCCCTGGAGCTCTTTGGAGCATGTAGTTCAGAGAGATTGGGATTTATTTAAGTGTAGCATGTCCTACAGCTCTGGGTTTGACATAGCTTTGTATGCTAGGCAGAGATCGCCTTTGAGTAGGCGATATGCGATGAAGTAGAGCTGGCGTTTTTTGAGACGGTCTGCGTATGGCATCTGTTTGAGGCTGGTAATCCTCTTAGTGAGGTATTTCTGTGGCCTTTCCAATTGTAGGTGTCTTGTGAGATACATGCCAAATGGGGCATTGTACTCTATAATGGGTCTGAAGAGGGATGAGTAGAGAGGAACGATGACCTCCTTTTTTCTAGAGGAGAATGTTTTTGTGATGAGGTGTGCCACGTAGAAGGATTTCATGACTACTGTGGCGATGTGGTTATCAAAGGAGTGACTACTGTCCACCTATGTCCCAAGGTCTCATACTTTCAGTGTTTAATGAGCTACCGCCCATGTTGGTAGTTCATGGGTACCGAGTTTTTCAAAAAGGGAATGACAATGCACTTCTTGGCATTGAGCTTGAGACCATAACTTTGACACCAAGCATCTGTCTCTGTGAGACCCTTTGTAGAATGTCTACATCATTAGGTGATTCTGTTATGGCTCCCAGTTTGAAGTCATCTGCAAACTTTGTTAGTCAAAGACCTTTTGTGTTGGGCTGCACTTCAGAGAAGTAAATGCCAAACAGGAGAGGACCCAGGACCAAACCCTGTGGTACTTCACTCGTCACTGGTCTGAAGTTGGACTTGGAGTTGTCTCCTTTTTCTGTTTGGGTTCTGTCAGTGAGCCAGTTGGCCACCCATTTTGTGACATAGGGATTTATGCCTAGTTTAGTGAGTTTATCTATAATTCCAGAGTGGGGGATGGTATCAAAAGCCTTGGTGAGGTCAAGATAGGCTGTGTGCAGTACCTTGGCCTCATCTACGTCTCTAGTGACTGCTTCAAAGAAGTCAATAAGGTTTAGTAGACATGATCTACCTTTTACAAACCCAAACTGAGTGGTGTCCAGGGTTTGGAGGTTATCTATGTCTTTGTTTATAAGCTCAAAGATGATATGTTCCATGGCCTTGCAGACCAGGCTCGTCAGGCTAATGGGCGGTAGTTTCCAGGGTCCCTGGTGGCACAACCCTTTGTGGAGTGGGATAACCATTGATGTGAGAGTGTTCAATCTCGCCTTTGTTCTTACACATGGGTTCGGAGCCGATCCCGTCGGCCGCTTGCAAGCTCTGCATCGAGAAGAAGCTCGAGATCACCTAATACCCACAATCCCCCTCTGCCTTTACCTCAGATCTAGTTTGCCGCTGCAGCGTTCGCATCACTGGGTCGAGCTCGAGCACCTGAGATAAGATTTAGAATTTTATTCTTGTATTTTTTCTTGGTACTTAGTGTTATAAGCTGTTTAGTAATATTTTGTGTGAGTGTGGTAAGGTATAAGGGAATCTCGGTACCGTTAAGTTATTAAACTTAGTCAGAGTTCTCTTCGGGGCCTACCACCCCTTATTGGATTTGACAACCGGATTGACTTTCACTACTGGATTTGACAATTTTACCGGACTTGACTTTTTTTCTGGATTTGACTATTTTTCTACTTAGTTTGACATGTCTGAAAAGGCCAAATCAGGGTTCAAGCGTTGCCAATGTGGGCAAAAATGTCAATCAGTAACGACAATCATAGTTCCTGTGTCTACTGTCTTGGCCCTCTCCATCTGCAAGAAGACTGCTCTATTTGTCATTCTTTCAGTGGGAGGGTCATGACAGATAGGCGAAACTAATGGACAGGGGTTTATTAAAACCTTCCTTTCAGGAGGCTCTGGATGCTTCTGACCAGGCATCCAAGTCCTCGAAGGAATCAAGACGGAGCCCAAGTCATCGGCTCTGAGCTCTTCGACTAAAGTTAGATCACCGGTTCCACAGACTTCGGGGCGAGTGTTCAACTGTTGTCAGTTTCGAGCCTCGAGTCTTGGAACTGGTGATGGAGCTCCCTCCCTCGACACTATTGAGGTCGGCTCCGTCTTGGTTCCTTCGACCGTTCTTCTAAGCTCTCGATATCGATGTGGACCGTGTGGTGCAGAAGTTATTGGAACATTCGCCCTATCCAAACTTATCTCGGTTTCCACCCAGTTGCTGTGGAATCTTTAAGGCTTCCCATTCACTCCTTCCTTCCCTCCTCCGAGACCTGTCCAGTATTTGGATCCGAAAGAGGTTCAACTTCTGATTGTGGAGCCCTCGGGCCAGAACCGCCCTTTTCGGTCTCCTTTCACCTCGACTCCGTCGGATCCGGTACGAGTCTCGGAGCCGCGATCTGTCCTTGGTTCCGGGGCGAGAGTCGAACCCGTTTCGGTTCCGACTCTTCCTCGGGGCCTCGGCGGATCGATTCAGCTCCGTCACGGTCGATGCCTTCGTGCCTGTCTCGGGATTCTTCCCATTTCTTGAACCGGAGATTCTCGACTCGGGACCGGGGCCTTCGATCTCATGAGGAAGGTGTTGTCTACCCAGACAACCACATCAGTAGAAGCAGTCTCTCCTCCCCATAAAGGACCGTTATCTTCCTCTGCACCAACGGCCACATCCAAGCGTTGAGCACGGTGTCTCAGCCACCCCTGGGTGCCCCTTTCCTCGGAGGCTTCGGATGCTCCCCGAAGAGGTCCCTAGGAAAAGATTGTGTAAGAGGAGACACTTAGATTCTCCACAAGAATCTTTAACATCCGATACTGACTTGGATGAGTCAGAAGGGTCCCCAGTCACCTTCAGAAGATGTCTCCTTTTCTGACATCTTGGAGATCCTGAAGCAGAGAGGTGATTGGCAGTCCCTCCCCCCTTCTGAGGATGAGTCAGTCTTGCTGAAGGCATTTGGTGCTCGCCTCTTCCTCCTCCTGGGTCACTCTGCCCTTCGATGAGTTAATGGAGTTGATTGCTCGAGACACCTGACACGGTGGAACCGGTCCCTAGGAAGCCTAATAAGTACATCACTGCACCCCAAGACAAGGCTTACCTCACTAAAGGAGTTCCAGTGGACACCATGGTGGTGGCAGCTGCCAAGGAGATGTCGTCTTCCTCATCTGTCCATCCGCCTAACAGAGATTCTAGGACTATGGACAGATACGGAAGCGCATTTTTAGTTCAGCGGCTTTTTCTATGCGGTCCCTGAACTATTTGACTCATTTTACACTTACAGAGGGATCTAGCCAAAGAGTTGGGAGATACCCTCCAGGGTACTACAGATGCCCCGGTCTCAGAGATAGTCTCGGCACATCTACATACCCTTACATCCATTGTTAACTCATCCATGAGGCTGATATCATACGCAAGCGAAGGATCGAGTAGGGCAGCGGCTTCAGCGATTGCTCTTCGTAGGCAATCCTGGATGCGCTTATGTTCATTTGCGGAAGCCTTCAAGTCTTCCTTTACTAACGCCCATTTGATGGTGCCACACTTTTGGCCCTAAAGTAAAGGAGACCCTTACCGGTGTGAACAGGAGGGAAAGACTCTGTCTGCTGTCTGAGTCCGTTTTTTCCACCTTTCCAGACCGCATCAAAGGGCAACGTGGTGGGAAAATATGGTTTTAAAACCCCAAGGATCTTTCCCAGGCACACAGGGTGATGCCCCTCTAGAGGCAGAGGAGGGGCAGAGGTGGAAGACGCCGCCTGGCGGCAGAGGGGTCCGCAAAACCAAGGTGACAGGGATACCCCTGGTAAACCTTTCCAGCACTCCTGAGAGGAGGCCCGACTGTCCTGCTCTGGAGGCAGTCGGGGTCGCTAGCTTTATACCCTCAGGCCTGGCAAAACTTTACTACAGACAACTGGGTAAAAGCGTTGTTACCAGAGGTTACAAAATTCCATTCCTATCCACCCCATTCCAAAGAAAAACTCCCAGATGTACCCATCTCGAGACCCAGCAGCTATAGAAATTTCAAAGCTGCTAGAAAAGAGTCATCCAACCAGTCCCAGCGGACCAAATAGGATTCGACTTACTCAAGGTTCTTTTTAGTTCCAAAGAAGACAGGGGACTGGAGGCGATTCTGGACCTAAGCAACCTCAACACCTTTGTCAAGAAGGAAAAGTTCCGAATGGTCACGCTTCAATCAATCCTTCCATTCCTGCAGAAGGACGACTGGATGTGCTCAATAGATCTGAAGGACGCATACTACCACATCAAAATGGCCAGGGCGTCCAGGGATCATTTGCGCTTCCGGCTGGCGCCCAGTCACTACCAGTTTCGGGCCCTGCCCTTTGGTCTGACCTCAGCCCCCAGGGTTTTCACCAAATGCATGGCAGTGGTAGCGTCTCATCTGAGGTGCCTAGGATTCCAGGTGTTTCCGTATCTGGACTACTGGCTCCTGTCTGCCACCACCAGGCGTCAACTGATGCAGGCCAGGGATTACACCCTACAACTTTGTATTCACCTCGAATTTCCGTGAAATTTGAAAAATCTTTACTACAGCCATCACAGCATATCTTATTCATAGGAGGAATTAGATCATCATTTGGTTCTAAGGCTTCCTACAGAAAGGATAGTCACACTTCAAAACAACATTTCTCTCCTTCTGTCCTCCAAAAAATCCCCGGCAAAGCTGGTTCTAAAGGTCTTGGGTCTCATGGCAGCTTCTCTCATTGCGATACCATTGGGAAGACTGCACATGAGAGTTCTACAATGGCTGCTGTTTGCACAATGGTCATTCCAACAGCTACCTCTGACACACCTATTCTGATAACAAACACATGCAAATCACACCTAACTTGGTGGCTTCAGACTTGCAACCTTTCCAGCGGAAGACCATTTGTGCTACCCACACCGGTCAGCGTCAGCGACGCTTCCTGATAGGGTGGGGGCATCTTTCAGGGACAGACAGTCCAAGGCGAATGGACCAATCTGGAGTACAATCTGCACATCAATGTTCTGGAGTTGAGGGCAGTGTTTTTAGCGTGCAACACTTTGCTCCCCTTCTTCCTCTAGGGACTATTGCAGTTCAGACAGACAACATGTCCGTAGTCTGGTACATAAACAAGCAAGGGGAACCAGGTCTTATCAACTATGCAGAGGCCATGAGAATTTGGCAATGGGCGGAGTCCACGGTCGCGCATTACATCCCGGGTCATCCAACGTCATAGCCGACAGGCTGAGCAGAGCAATACTGTTGCCTCACGGTGGTCCCTCAAACAATCAATTGCGAACATGATATTTCAGTGGGGCCAGCCTTCCTGCGATCTGTTGCTCCAATGAACGCCAAATGCAGGAGCTACTTTGCCCTATTACCCCCCAGGGAAGTCCCCAGGGATGCTGGTGTTGGCCCCCGGTCTCCTGTATGCTTTTCCTCCCTTTCCCCTGATTGCAAAGTTTCTGCAGAAAGCCAACAACCTTCAGAGGACGATAATCCTCATTGCCCCATTCTGGCCTCGTCAAATTTGTTTCCCTATTGCATCACCGCGGGGACCTTGGATGCTGGACCCAGAGCCACATCTACTGACTCACTCGTCAGGAGTTCCTCACCCATCTCTCGAATCACTCCATCTAGCAGCTTGGCTGCTCCTTCTAGCCAGGTCTGATTCCGTTCAGAATATTTTAGTGGCTTCTCATAAAGCTTCCACTACAAAAACCTACACCAGTAAATGGAAACGTTTCGTCTTCTGGGCTAATTCACATCATTTGGACCCTGTTATAGCTCCGTTGAACAAGATCTTGGAGTTTTTGACAGAATTGTTTCATGAAGGAGCTGGCTGCCATTTCTAACTTTCATGTGGAAGAATGTGGTGCGCCTATTATGGCTCACAGACTTTGTAAAGCTTTTTTAAAAGGATCTTTTCATATTAGACCACCAGTTAGAATTCCTACATCACCGTGGAATCTGAACCTCTTACTTTCTAAATTGATGTTGCCCCCCTTTGAACCAGCCTCAGTCTGCCCATTGAAATTTTTATCGTGGAAAACTCTATTCCTGGTGGCCATTACATCCGCTAGGCGAGTGTCTGAGCTTCAGGCTCTTTCTATTAAACACCCTTATTTAATTTTCCACTCTGACAGAGTATCCCTTCGCACTAATCCATCCTTTCTCCCCAAAGTTTGCTCTACTAATAATATTAATCAGTCCATTGAATTTACCCACCTTCTTCAAAAATCACTCTAATAAATTAGAGTATATGTTGCACAAATTGGATGTCCATAGACAACTCAGATTTTATTTGGATAGAACAAAAGATCACAGGAAATCTGATCAACTGTTTGTAGCCTTTGCTGACAGTAGGAAGGGTGTAGCAGTTACGAAATGAACTCTTTCTAAATGGCTAACTGATTGTATCACATACGTTTATGAGGCTTCTAATCAAACCTTATCGGTCAAACCTAAAGGACATTCTACGAGATCAGTGTCTACATCCTTAGCTCACGCAGCTCGCTTACCATTAGACACGATTTGTGCGGCTGCTACTTGGGCTAAACCACATACATTTATCTCTCATTACAAAGTGGACAGGGTTTCTAGGGATAGGGCAACCTTTGGTTCCACTGTGCTCAAGAACGTTCTCCCGTGAGTTCCTCAGGATCATGGAGCTAGGGACGCTACCCATGTGTAAGAACAAAGGCGAGATTGAACACTCTCACATATAGAAGTTATGTCCTTACCATAACGTTCCATGTGGAGTGTTCATCTCACCTTTGTTCTTACACTCCCACCCTTCCCACCCTTAGGAAGAACGTTCGATTTGGTGCCTGATCTGGAGTATTCTCCTTCTGCAGTTGCAATAGTTGTATTGTATGATACACTTGTGTATATATATATATATATGTATATATGTATATAGATGATCCTATCATTATGTAAAATTTTGGTATGTGTGTGTGCTCTCTATGGCTGCTTTGCTTGGAAACTAGATCTGAGGTAAAGGCAGAGGGGGATTGTGGGTATTAGGTGATCTCGAGCTTCTTCTCGATGCAGAGCTTGCAAGCGGCCGACACGGAGCCGAGGATCGGCTCTGAACCCATGTGTAAGAACAAAGGCGAGATGAACACTCCACATGGAACGTTATGGTAAGGACATAACTTCTATTTGTGCACATTCAGCAGGCACATAGCCTGAGGTGAGGCTATGACTGAACGTGGTACTTAGGTGGGGTGCCAGTCCGTTCTGTAGTTTGTGCAGTACGCAGCCTGGGATGTTGTCTGGTCTCATGGATGCTGTGTTCTTGGCTTTGGAGAGTGCAGTCTTTACTTGTTCATCCGTGATTACAGGGGCTTTGCATTCTTCCAGTATTAAGATGGGCCCTTTGTAGGGAGAGAGGGAGTTAAAGTTAGCACTGAACCTATCTGCCAGGATGTTGGCAGTATCGGTTGGTTCTGTGTATTTCATGCCATTGTGCTGTATCTCATAGCAGATCTGAGTGTTGCTATTGAGATTCTTGCCATAGCTGTAGAATGCTTTGTGGTTGTCGTTGGATATTTATATATGTACACTTCAAGAAAGATTCAGCCAAGCTGAAAGCCTTCAGTGTGTAATACCTTAAACTTCCTGTAGTGCAGGCCCATGAGACGCATGCAAAAGATCTATAAGGAAGTACCACTGATCTAATGTTAATCTTCATTCATTCATTACTGATGGGTTATCTGTTCCATCCTCAGAACTGAGCCGGCCAAATATCAAGCTCGTGTCAGCAAAAAACTCTCGAGCCAAGGTCCTACTCAGAATGCTCAGCTCCCTGTTACCTCATATCTCATTTGCTGCATTGCTATGCAGCCATGTCAAGCCACTCTCTTCATCTAAGTGTCTAACTTTTTGAAAGTTTTATATATCGTTTCTACTTTAAAGTTTTTCAAACAGTTTCTGGTAAGGTAATATTCTCCTACTCTATCGTATCCTTAAGACTCTTTCCCTTTAGTCTATTTCTCTTTATTATCCTTTTCTTACCTTTGAGGTAATTCTTCATTACCATCATTGGTAATCCTTCTTCCTTCCCTCTTCTTACCCTTTTGGGTAGTCTGTCCTCTTCTTTTTGGTACTGTTTCTTCTTCTCCACATCAGTATGTTGGATAAGAAAAGTAGTATTGGTTTTAAGCAGTATAAAGATTGCGGCTGTAAGTTACTGCTTTCCGATGGCCATGACTTCTGTCTATTGTTTGAATGTCTCCCATCTTACTGTGGATCCCCCGTGTGGGATTTGTAGAAATTTTTTGACCAAGACTCTTAACGAGAGAAAGAACAAATTAATCTTGAATGGTCTTCTCAAATCTCCTTTCTGTGAGTCTTTTTCTGGGTTGGAGGGCTCATCCCTTCCTGCTAAACCCTGCAAGAGGCATTCTTCCTCTTCCTCATTGAAGTCTCTCACTTCATCTCCCTCTGGAGATCATAGGGAGTCGACTCATAAGAAGGTGAAATTGATTACTACTTCGGCGCTGCCACCTGTGACCCTGTCAGCTCCAGGCACGGCACTGCCCCAGCTGATTCTTGCTCCAGTCATGTCCTCCTTATTGATACCGGCACTGGAGTTCCTGGTGCAGACAATTATGGCTCCAACAGTCCCATCACAGCCCTTACCGGCACCGTCCATGCAGGTTCAGTCCTCTTTGTCACCGTTGGTACAATCCCCTTTGGCCCCGAGTATGATGTTACTGTTCTCCGTGGTGCAGACACTTTCAGCACCGACATTTTTTTCAGTGCAGTCTCTTTCGGCACCGTCATTGTTACCAGTGCAGACACTTTCCTCGATGGCACTGTATCCATCGATGCAGACACTTGCTTTTATGGTGCAGACACCTTCAACTTCTATGGCGCTGAAGTCGGCGCAGACTACTTCCACACTGCTCTCATCGGTGCAGGCTTCCTCGGTCCTGAGCTCTGCTCCTCTCGAATTAGCAAGGACCAAGTACACCCCTTCCTTGGATCCATTCATTGGTAGCCAATATAATCCTTTGCTAGAAAGGCCAGAATCGTCCTCAGGTTTCTCTATGAGGTCGACCAGGAGCCTCCCTGAGCAAGATGTGTTGCAGCTTGTTGACCAGTTGCTTGTGGCCAGAGGTATCTCTCAACCATCGAAATCCATGTTCCCTCCTTCAAGTGAATGCATATCTCTTCAAACTCCAACGTACACTCCTCCTTCGACTTCAACCCAAGTATCAAAGCCCATTACTCCAACAGCAGCTTCCCTTCCTCCAACTCCAATAGTGGCTCTCACTTTGGAACCAGAGTCATCCTTGTGACCTAGGGTGCACTGGGCATCAGGCTCTTCTTAGGCCAGTGGCTGTGCTGCGGGGGAAGGCATTCTTGGTTCCACGCCGATTTTTTTTCTGTGGCACCCTCCAGGAATCCTCCTTTTCTCACACTTCACAGTCCTTTTGAGACTTCTGGTGTGGGGGGTCGGCTCATCGGGGCGGGTCCTGAGGTTGCCGTGCTCTGTTTCGGGCTCCCATCCCTCCTTGAGCAGGCCGGCCTTCCAGGCCATGGAGAGGATGCTTGCCTCAGCTGGCAAACCCCACATGTCGGAGTCCTGTCCCCCCTCTGTTGCGCAACTCTCACAAGCTACAACCACCGGGCACAAGGGCCTCAGGTTTTTCTCTGGAGACCCCCTCTTTGCAGTCTTCCCCAGAACCTCCCACTGAGGAAGTACTCCACAAAGCATCATGCAAGAGGAAGCACATGGACTCCACTGAGGAGTCGTTGACTGAAGATATGGACTTTGATGATGGGGAAGGGTCCCCACGGTCACCCTCTGATGAGGTGTCCTCTGGTGACATCCTCAAGATCCTTAGACAGAGGGGTGACTGGAAGTCTTCTAATCCTTCCTCCCAGGAATACGTCTTCCTGCAGGTATTTCATGCCCAGCCCCCTACCTCCTGGGTTACCCCGCCGGCCGATGAGCTCATCAAGCTCATCATCCAGTGCGCATGGAAGGCTCCTGACACCCTGGAAGCGATACCATGGAGGCCTGATTAAATCTTATTGCCCCCAGCTGAGCATCCCCATTGGTCACTAGGTCTTCCAGTAGATGCCATGGTGGTAGGGGCTGCAACTTAAAAGCATTTGGCAGAAGAGAGCCAAACTGTCCATTCACCCAACAAGGAGTCCCGGGCGATAGACTAGGGAAGTGTGTGTTTGCTTCATCGACCTTCGCCGTAAGGTCTTTGAACTATTTGACACACTTTACCAGGCTTCAGAGGGATCTTATCAACCAACTGTCTAAAACCTTGGCAGGAGCGGTTTCTGATGAGGTCCGTGACAAAGTGGCGTCTCAGATAGCTACCCTAGAGTCCATTTGCAATTCTTCCATGTGTTTTATTTCTCACCCAATGGAAGGAATGGCTAGAGCGGCAGGAGCGGATATAGTCACCAGACGACATGCCTGGATGCGTCTTTGCGGACTCCTTTAAGGCTTCCTTCATGAATTCTCCCACCGAGGCTGCCATTGGTGTCAGACACTCCACTCCTCAATGATTCTACTCTAGAAATCAGAGGAGTGGGAAGATATGGCACAGGAAATCGCAGGGCTCTTTCCATGATGCACGTGCCGAGTTCTCTCCTAGAGGCAGAGGGGGAAACTCCAATGGAAGATGCCCCTTTTGGGGCAGTGGAGGTCCGCAAAACCGAGGTTCCAGAGATTCTTTCTCTGGCCAACCCTATGAGTGCTCCTGAAACGTTGCCCGGCTGCTCACCTCTGGAAGAGGTCATGGGTAATTTTTCCTTGTACCCCGCTGCCTGGTGAAATATAACCACTGACTCTTGAGTACAATGGATAATATCCAGAGGCTATTGCATCCCCTTCCATCTTTGTCCATTGTCATCCAGAGTATTACCTGACATTCCACCCAGTCAAAGGGAAGCATCAGCACATAAAATCCAAAAGCTGCTACAAAAAGAGAGTCATCCAGATGGTCACCCCAGACCAGATAGGATCTGTTTTTTACTTGAGGTTCTTTTTAGTGCCAAAAAAGACAGGGGACTGGAGACCAGTTCTGGACTTCAACACACTGAACAAATTTATAAAAGCAGAGAAATTTCGGATGGTCACGGTTCAGTCTGTCCTTTCTCTACTGGAAGAAGATGATTAGATGTGCTCTATAGATCTTCAAGATGTGTATTACCACATTAAAATGGACAAACGCTCAAGAAGATACCTCCGCTTCTGCATAGGAGCCAGTCACTACCAGTTTTGAGCTCTGCCCTTCGGTCTCTCTACAGCCCCCAGAGTGTTCACCAAATGCATGGCAGTGGATGTTCTTCGTGTTTCACTGTTGCAGTCATTACATTTGGGTAATCCTGCTGGCAGGTTGCCCTCAGCCGGCCTGAATTCCAAAGTCTTGGGTCCTGCGTCAGCTGCTGTCGCCCCTTCCCTGATGTCAGGGGTATAAAAGAAGCAGCCGATGCCATTTTCTTCAGTCTTTTTTGCCGCACGGTGCCCAAAGCAGAAGCAGTTCACAAGTGCCACTCGGCCGACTCCTGAGATTTTCTTGTTTGAGTTTCAGATCTGAAGTCTTCAATAAAGCGAAGTACCCTGTTGGGGAAACTTTTTTCTTGCTCCAGACCGATGTCAGAAAAAGTTAATAATTGTATTTCTTGTAGAAAGCAAATACCTCATAAGTATTTTCATTCTTACTGTATTCCTTGCCTAGGCCCTGATCACAACGTTACTGTCTGTCGGTTTTGTGCTAGATTTAACCAACGCACTATTAAGCGTCGGTATGATTTTGCTTTAAACTTTTTTGGACGTCGGTATAATTATCCTGAAATGTCGTCGGATAGCCATCCGACTACCGGAGTTTACAAAAACGCAAAGAAAAGGATAGAGAAAAACAACCGAGGCCCAAAATCGATGAAGCTTCTCCTAAGCCAGTCGCCGGTTCTCAGTGAGGAGCTTTCACAGCCCCTGACGCCCACTACTTTAGAGTCGCAGGCTGCTACTGACTCCCACGTGGAGTCGGCCATGCTGCTGGATACTCAAGGTATTGGAGCCTTGGACGCTAATCCCTCAGATGGGTCTGGAGCCGCTGAGCAGGTACCAGCTTCTGAGGGTGTATTCAGACCTAAACATCTTTACATTAAAACAACTTCAGCTTCAAAAGCAAAGACTAAAGCACCTTCTAAAGTAAGGAAACAAACTCAAGAGCCACGTGGACAGGTCTCTGTGCCCAAAAGACAGATGCTCAAAATGGCCGAAGACTTGATTACCTTGATCAGGGGTTCCCATCCCCCTCCTGATCAGAGGCCTAGGCAAGAAACTGACTATGAATCTTCAGATCAGGTTTCTATTTCTTCTGATCAGGAATATTCTCTTCCACCATATGAGGATTCTGATGCTGAAGAATCTATACCGTCAGCATCTCCTCCTGAGGACTATTCTTTTGAGGAAACCTTGTATACCATGAGGGAGCATTTCCACTGGGAGAGCCAAGATTTTTCAGAATCTAAAAAGAGGCTCAGAAATTTTCTTTTACTACCTCAGCACAGGCCTCTAGCCATTCCACCTGTGTTAGAAATTGTAGATTATGTGTTTTTGAAGTCTAGTGTGACCCCTTATCCCCAGCTCCTGTTAAGCCTGATGGATATTACAAGGTTCCTGATTCACACAAATTTCTTTTTAAAAAGCCTGCTGCTGACCCAGGAACTATTTCACAGGGTTCAAAGGGAGTTAAGGGTTCCACCGCAAAAAACCCAACCCCCTCTGACAGAGATTCAAGGGCACTGGATAGATGGAGAAAAAAGGTTTACACATCTGAAACTTTGGCTATAAGGGCCTTAAACTATCAATTTCATATGCTCAAGTATCAGCAACATGTCATGGGATTGCTTAAACAGAAAATGTTGTTAAATTCTGAATGTGCAGAAAACAAGGAAATGCACGATTTATTGTATGCAGCAGAACTAGTTGGAAAACATACTTTGCAATGTGGTTTTGATTCTTTGGAGGCCTCCTGCAGGGCCGCAGTTACGGGTTCTGTAATTAGGAGGCATGCGTGGTTAAAGGAACAGAATCTGCCTGATCTTGTTAAAGTTAAATTACTAGATGCACCTTTACAGCATGACACTTTGTTTGGTGTTAAGGCAGAAAAGGTGTTAAAGAAAATGGAGGACAAAGCAAAATCTATGCAAACTGTCAAAGATTTTTTACAAGTACAGCCACCTAGGTTTAGTAGACACTGGCCTACAAAAAAGTGGTCCTTTCCTGTGTCAGACAGACAGAGGGGCAGATCCAGATGCCCTAGGGGTAGATCCCAGCCGCAAGGTTCTTACAGGCCCAAGCAATGGGATGCTTCTACCTCCAAAGCTGGAGAAGATAGATCACAAACATACAGAAAACAGTCGGAATGACTTCCCCCTGCCTGCACCAAGCACTTATCTTCTGGCAGCACCCATAGGGAGAAAATTGGCACATCATAACCCAGGACAAGTGGGTTCTAAACATAGTGTCACAAGGCTACAAGTTCCATTTCCATACTCTGCCAAAGGCAAACGGCTGGCCAGATCTGCTAAAAAATCAATGGGCAGAGGCACAAAAACAAGTCTCATCCTTCATGGACATGGGGGCCATTCAACAAGTACACAAAACTGATAAATTGTTTAAACAGGGTGAATTAATTACTTAATTAGATGTGATATAAAAGGGGTGTTGTTTGATGTTTTAAAATGTATTCCAGGAGAAGGCGAAGGCCGAGGTACCAGAATTAAAAGTTTCATCAAACAATTTCACTGTTTGTGTTCCGGTTTTTGTGTATTTAGAAGTCATTATTCGGAGAATTGGAGGTGTTTGTTTTTCAAGGCCATTCAACAAGTACCAGAGCAAGAGCAGGGACAAGGATTTTACTCAAGACTGTTCTTGGTACCCAGAAAGGACAAGGCCTGGAGGCCGATACTGGACCTATCTATTCTGAACACTTTCCTGGATATTCCAAAATTCAAAATGTTGACTTTGCAACAACTTCTGCCCATGCTGGGCAAGAATACTTGGCTTGTGACTCTAGACCTAAAAGAGGCATAACCTGCATATTCCAATCAGACAGTCATGCAGAAGATCCCTAAGATTCAAGGCTGGTTCAGTGCATTACCAATTCTCTGCACTGCCCTTTGGCTTATCTACTGCGTCCAGGGTCTTTACAAAGTGCCTGGCACCAGTAATTCCATTCTGCAGACAAAGAGGAATACAAATATATCCTTACTTGGACGACTGTCTCATTCAAGCAGAGAACAAGGACATTCTTCAACATCTGGCATTCGTGAAAAGACTTCTAACATGCCTAGGGTACACAGTCAACAAAAAGAAATCAAAACTAGTACCCTCACAAGTGATAACATTCCTGGGTGCAAGCTTGAATACAACTGCCGAGATGGCTTATCTCACGCCAGACAAACAAAGGCAACTGACTACCTATTTCAAAATGTTGGCAACAAAGGCCCAGTTATCTGCAAGAAAAAGTCTGCAGGCTTTGGGCTTCGTGGCATCCTGCATCCTACTAATTCCATATGCAAGACTGCATATGAGGAAACTTCAATGGTACCTAAAAAGTGTTTGGACTCAACATTGCCACAGCCTGGAAACAGTCATTACTCTCACTCCCTGCCTGCAACAGTAATTTCGATGGTGGGCAAAGGCTTGTCAGCAGAACAAGGGACAGACAGTCACATTACCTCCAGCCAGGCAGACACTAACAACGGATGCATCAGACTATGCCTGGGGAGCACACATGGCAGGAAGATGCATTCAGGGCACATGGTCCTCAAATCAAATGCATGTACATATCAATCAAAAAGAGATGTTAGCTGTTCAAAATGCCCTGACAGCCTTGAAGGACCTACTTCATCCGGGACAACTACTGATAAAGACAGACAACACCATGGTCATGTGGTATATAAACAAGCAGGGGGGGCACACATTCTTACCCCATTTGCAGACTAGCCATGACTTTGTGGGACACAGCTTTGACTTACCAAGTACATCTGCAGGCACAATTCCTACCAGGAAAGGAAAATACTCTGGCAGACGAACTAAGCAGAAGCCTCATGGATCCCCACGAATGGAAGCTGGATCCACAAGTGTTCAGCATGATAACAAGGAAATGGGGATGCCTGGACATAGATCTATTTGCCTCCCCTCTCAATTACCAACTAAAAAGAATCTGCACAAGGACTTATCACAGACATGGAAAGTGGATGCCCTATCTTTCAGCTGAAAAAAACTATCAGTATATTCCTTTCCTCCACTGCCTGTCCTCCCCAAGGTGCTCCTAAAGGTCAGACAGGAGAGGTCAAAGATGATACTGATTGCCCTAGACTGGCCATGCCAGCACTGGTATCAAATCAAGCGGAGACTGATCGTGGTCTCATTTTTTGATTCAGTTGTTGCTTTTCTCCGTTTGGTTTGTATCAGACACTAAGGAACTTATCTCGATACCCAGCTTGGACCTTACCTCAAATACCTCGACTGCTGTCCCAGCAAAACAATAAGATGTTATGTGATCCTATCTCGCCTACATTCTGACTGATGGGCTCGGAGCCGATCCCTCGGCTCCGACTCGGCACGCTTATGCTATAGAGCGAGGCCTCTAATTGGCTGAGCTATCTTTATCCCAGGATGCACCACCACTAATCCCCCAGATCTCGTTTGCCGCTTACAGAGCTTGGACGTGGTCTCAACATTGGCTGGGCTAAGTACTATATTTATAGTCTCTTTTCCTGTCAGTAGTTCACTCATTTCAACCCAAAAGCTGTTTTAATGGCTATTTTTTGTAGTGTGTTTCTTGTTATTTCATTGAGTTTTGCTTAAATTTTCCTGTCAGAGAAGGTTCCGTTTAAGTTAGAGGGCCTTCCCTGTACTAACTACTTTAGTGGTTGTGTGTGGGTCAAGTACCCGTTTGGTTAGAGGGTCTTGACCCTCCTTGTTTCTTTTCTTTTCTTACTGTTCTTGTGTAAAAAAAAAAAAGAAAAGTTCTTTAGTTAATATTTTTGAGTTAGTGTTTTTGTGTATACAAGCGCTTAATCTACTGTTGTGGTATATTTTTCTACATTATGTCTAAAGAACATAAACCCTCCGGGTTTAAAAAGTGCATGAGGTGTGGGTTCAAAATGTCCATAACGGACCACCACTCGTCGTCTGTTGTCTTGGCCAAACATCTACAGGAATCGTGCAGTGTATGCCATGCTTTTCCTCCAGAGTCCTCCAGGAGAGGAAAACAAACTAATCCTCAAAGGATTAATTAAGCCTTCCTTTGAGGAGGCTTTGTCTTCCTCTCCTTCTCCTTCTAAAGAGAAAGCGCGCACCGACCAGTCAGTCGGATCCAACGGCTAAGAAGACAACGCAGACTTCTCCATCGGCTCCACGGACTTCGAGCCGAGGTGAACGGTCTGCCTCGATGCCTCCAGCCTCGACCCCTCTGGTTTGAGCCGAGGTCTGGGGCATCGAGGCGGGTCACCCTCATCGGCTCCACTGATATTGGAGCCGATAAGGGTCATCGGCTCAGCCACTTCCCCTCGGAAGTCCTTATCGGCACCGAGGGAAATTTCTTTGAAAGTTTCCTCGGAGCCGATAATTGTTGAGTCCTTCGAGCGGTCCCGAGCCCTTCGGAGCCGATGGAGAAATCGGTTCGGCCCAATCGGTATCCTCGAGATCTTCCAGGATGTCTGATTCGGACATCGACAGGGTGCTCCTTCGACTCTTCCAGTCTCCGGTGTTCCAAAGATGGTTTCGGCTCCAGCCCATTTGGCTGGAGCCGATGGTCCACTCCTTACTGTACTTCCTCCTCCAACAGCTTCGGCACTGTTGGAGCAGGTGGTGGAACCAGTGGAGGTGTTAGGGTCAGGCCCGACCCTTGCTCCGACTCCGGCTCCTGGGTCGGAGTTCAGTGCACGGACTTCTTCCTTCGGCCCTGGGAGGCTTGGGATTGATACCTTCGGTCCCAAGTCTCCCTCTTGGTGCGTGGCGGAGTACCGTCCACTGTCGTGGCCCGGAGGGGACCTTCCCAGGATTCTGGTGGTCCCGCCTTCAGGGCTATGAGGAGTGCTCTAGCCAAATCTTCATTGGCTACCTCCACAGTTTCCCCAGCTCCTTCCCTACATTTGGAGACTGGGTCATTGGCAGTTCCCCTGTCCGCAGACAGCGGAGCCCCTGGGCCTCAGGTTACCCCCGCTGGGGTTTCTCCCCCTCCTGGAGGTCCTTCTGAAGCCTCTTCGGAAGAACCTCCCAGGAAGAAAACGTGCAAGAGGAAGCATGTTGACTCCCCTGACAAGTCTTTGACATCTGACACCGATCTCGATGATGCAGAGGGGTCCCCCAAGTCGTCCTCGGATGATGTCTCCTTTGCAGACATTCTGGAAGCCCTAAAACAACGAGCCGGCTGGTAATCCAAACCTCCCTCTGCTGATGAGTCGTGTTCCTGAAGGCCTTCGGGGCTCAGCCCTCCGCCTCCTGGGTGTCTCCGCCCTTCGACGAGCTCTTGGATTTGATCTGTCGGCGGCGGGAACACCCGGACTCTGTGGAACCGGTGCCGCTCGTCCAAACAAATTTCCTTCGGCGCCCCCAGATAGAGAGTTCCTTAGGAAAGGTGTGGCTCTGGATGCTATGGAGGTGGCAGCTGCTACCGAGCAGGATGTAGCAGAGGCTTCTCGTCCATCCATCCTCCTAATAAGGAGTCTAGGAGCATGGATCGGTGCGGCAAGCGCACCCTAAGTTCAGCGGCCTTTACCCTGAGGTCTTTGAACTACCTGACGACTTACGAGATTCCAGAGGATCTGATTAAGGAGCTATCCGATACCCTCTTAGGTAACCTGCCTGAGGAGCTGGCCCAGACGGTTGGATCTCAGCTGGCTACAATGTCATCCATTTCAACTCGTCCATGAGGCTCATTTCATGCGGCCGAAGGCAGTAGAGCGATTACAGGCATTGCTCTCACGGAGACAAGCCTGGCTCCACCTGTGTCATTTCGCGGAGGCCTTTAAGTCTTCATTCTTTGATGGGTCCTCCCTGTTTGGGCCCAAGGTGAAAGACACACTTACCCGCTGTGAACAGGAGGGTAAGACTCTGACTGCCGTGGGCACGATTTTCCACTCCCTTCGGCCTTATCCCAAGGCTAAAAGAGGAGGGAAGATGTGGTTCGGAGATCGCAGAAGTCTTACCCCTCTCAGCAGGAAGGTTCCCCTCCAGAGGCAGAGGAGGGGAAATTCATCAGGAAGACGCCGTCCCAGAGGCGGCAGAGGCCCCGCAACACTGGAGACCGCGAGTCCTTTCGTGGCTCTTCAGCTTTCATAGTCCCTGAGGGATTGCCCGACTGTGCTGCTCGGAGCCAGTTGGGGGTCATTCAAGCACCTGAAGGCCTGGGAAGGGATCACTCAGGACCGATGGGTGCTTCAATTATCGCCGGAGGTTACTCCATCCCATTCTGTTGTCCCCCTCAGTCCAAAAGAATCCCGGACCCGCCACCCAGTCAGCGGGATACCGCAAATTTCAAAACTGCTGCAAAAGGAGCCATCCAACGGTCCCCAGACCAGATCGGATTAGGGACTTACTCAAGATTCTTTTGGTGCCAAAAGACCGGGGACTTGAGGCCCATTTTGGACCTAAGCAACCTAAACCGTTCAGTAAAGAAGTCCAAGTTCGAATGGTCACTTTACAAACCATTTTCCCATTGTTGGAGAAAGGTGTTTGGATGTGCTCCATAGACCTCAAGGACGCGTATTACCATATCAAAATACATCAAGCGTCCAGGAGACACTTGCACTTCAGCCTAGGAAGCAGTCATTTTCAGTTCCGTCGCTGCCCTTTGGTCTCACCACAGCCCCAGGGTGTTCACCAAATGCTTGGCAGTAGTGACTGCTCACTTGAGGAGTCTAGGATTCCAGGTGTTTCCGACTGGCTTCTAACTGCCACCTCCAAGCATCTACTTCTACGGAGCCTGCAAGCCACAACATCACTGGGCAATTCCCTCGGAATCACCTTCAATTGGCCAAAGTCTGTGTTACGGCCATCTCAAAGAATAAGATTCATAGGAGCAGAGATAGATTCAAACCAGATGCGGGTCTATCTACCTGCAGACAGAATTCAGATCATACAAAATCAGGTTCGAGCCTTACTCCCCAGGTCCAAAGCCCCAGCCAGAATGGTCATGCAGCTTTTGGGATCGATGTCTGCCACAGTTTTGCTAGTTCCCTTGGCAAGGTTACACATGAGAATCCTCCAGTGGCTTCTTTCAACTCAGTGGTCCTTTCAGGAACTCCCTCTCAATCATCTAATATGGATCACAGAATCTTGCAGCGGGACCTTCGCTGGTGGCTAGTGTCCTCCAATTTGGATCAGGGACGACCCTTTGTTCTTCCTCCTCCGGCGGCCACTTTGACCACGGACGCCTCCCAGACAGGGTGGGGGGGCATTCCCTGGGCAGGTCAGTCCAGGGCAAATGGCATCCGGAAGAGACCTCTCTCCACATCAACATCCTAGAAATGAGGGCAGTACTCCTGTCCCTTCAAGCCCTTCACTATTACCTCCCTCAAGGCGTAATTGCTGTTCACTCAGACAACATGTCAGTTGTCTGGTACCTGAACAAACAGGGAGGGACCAGATCCTATCCTCTTTGCAGAGAAGCGATGAGGGTCTGGGAATGGGCAGTCTCGACCAAACGCTTCCTAGTGGCTACTCACATACTGGGCAAATCCAATGTCTTAGCCGACAGATTGAGCAGAACCATCCTCTCTCCTCACGAATGGTCTCTGAACATGACTATTACAAGACAGATTTTCAGCGAATGGGAGTTCCGTGCTGCGACCTCTTACTCCTCTGAATCGTGCAAAGATTTTTCTCCTAACCCCGGCTCGGAAGAGCCCTATGGACGCGTTAGTCCATCCTTGGCCCACCGGCCTGCTTTATGCCTTCCTTCCAGTTCCTCTCCTACCCAGGGTAATTCAGAAGGCATCTCTCTTAGGGAGCAAGATGATCTTAATTGCTCCTTACTGGCCTCGTCAAGTCTGGTTTCCCTATCTTCGAACATGCTCTGGAAGGTCCATGGTTCCTGGACCAGGTCCCAGACCTACTGATTCATCAGTCGGGACTACTACACCAGTCCCTACACACATTAAAATGGACGGCCTGGCTCCTCCTCTTCCGACCATAGTCAGGAGACATGCACTAGACCCAGATGTAGTGCACATATTGTCTTCAGCCCACAAGTCTGCTACAAGAAACTGTATTCTAGCAAATGGAAAAGGTTTGCTATCTGGGTTCAACTCGGGGCCTGGACCCCATTTCTACTCCGTGGCAGAAGTACTCAAGTTCCTGACCTCTCTTTTCAACCAAGGCTCTTCTGTTTCTACCATCAAAGTACAATTGGCAGCGATTTCTAATTTTCATGAATCCGTAGACCCACCCTTAATGAGCAACAGGTTGTGTAAGACCTTCTTGAAAGGTGCTGCTCTATTAAGTCCTCCGGTTTCTCATCCTGCACCTCCATGGGATCTCGATATAGTATTACGTGCCTTGACTTCTTCCCCTTTGAACCGGCAGCTACCTGTGATCTAAAGTTTCTATCATGGAAGACAGCTTTTCTAGTGGCAATTACTTCAGCCAGAAGGGTTTCAGAACTTCAAGCTTTGTCAGTGAAACCACCGTACTTGGTTTTTCATACAGACAGGGTTTCCCTCAGACCAAATCCTTCCTTTGTTCCTAAAGTCTGTTCTACTTTATGCTTGCAACAGTCATTAGAGCTCCCAGTTTTTTCCCAAAATACTCCAATAAAGCGGAATTTATTTTCCACACACTAGATGTCCACAGGCAGTTACGTTTTATTTGGATAGGACCAAACAATCAAGGAAGACAGATCAGTTGTTTGTGTCCTTTGCAGAAAACAAATTGTCACAAAGGTCACTATTGCCAAATGGATCAGGGACTGTATTACTCAAGCTTATATTTATTCTAACAAAGAGCTTTCCACCTCTGTCAAGGCTCATTCTACAAGGGCTATGGCTACTTGGTAGCATTTCATTCTAAGCTTGCTATTGGTGACATTTGTGCTGTGGCTACATGGTCTTCCCCGCACACTTTCATTTCTCACTACAAATTAGATGTGGCATCTAGAGGACGAGCTTCATTTGGTTCCACAGTGCTCAGGAGTGTTTTCCAATGAGCCACCTGGGATTTAGGTGCTAGGGGCTGTCCCATCAGTCAGAATGTAGGAGATAGGATCACATAACATCTTTTAGTTATGTACTCACCATAACTTCAGATGTTTGGGATCCATCTCCCATTCCTAATAACCCACCCTCCTTCCCCCTTCCTTGGAGATCAGAGGATATCAGAAGGTCCGAATCCTGTTGTTTCATCTTGAAACATCTAACAGTGTTATATAATCAAGCTGTGCATGTGTGCATGAATGCGGACAAACAAGATCTGGGGGATTAGTGGTGGTGCATCCTGGGATAAAGATAGCTCAGCCAATTAAAGGCCTAGCTCTATAGCATAAAGTCGGAGCCGAGGGATCGGCTCCGAGCCCATCAGTCAGAATGTAGGCGAGATGGATCCCAAACATCTGAAGTTATGGTGAGTACATAACTAAAAGATCATGCACAGCCAACTTGGAACATTAAACTTGGCAGCATGGCGGATAATGTAATCATACAAAAACACCCCTCAGTAAAGCTGTAAAGGATGTCATTCTGGAAGCCAGAAGGCCTGGTACTAGAAAGTCTTATGCTGGAAAATGGAAGAGATTCTGTGCCTGGAACCAGGCACAAGGAACTGATGCAGCAGTACCAAATATTCCTCAGATTTTGCAATACTTAACTGAGATGCTGGACAAAGGGCTATCTTTTTCATCAATTAAAATTCATGCCTCTGCCATTTCGGCTCATTACAATACAGTGCCACCACTTTTTTCTCACCCTTTATTAAGGCAGTACCTCAGAGGATCCAAAAATTTGAGGCCCCCAAGGAGACTACCAATACCTGCATGGGACCTCAACTATGTCTTGGAAAAGCTCACCCTGCCTCCCTTTGAGCCAGCTGCTACTGCAGATATGAAGTTTTTATCTTGGAAAACAGCTCGGCTCTTAGCAATTACTTCTGCAAGACGAGTTTCAGAGCTACAGGCGCTTATGGCTGTGGAACCTTTCATCATTTTCCATCAAGACAGGGTCTCCCTGAGGACAAACCCAACATTTATGCCTGAAGTAGTGTCCAGTGTGGCTCTTAACCAAGCTATCCATCTGCCAACCTTTTACCCAAATCCACAGAACAAGGGGGAAAGAATTCTGCATTCTTTGGACGTACATAGACAGCTTAGATTCTACTTGGACAGAACCAAAGCTTTCAGGAAGACAGAGCAATTACTAGTGGCATATGCTGCAGGATCACAAGGAAAGCCCATCTCAAAGCAGACTATTTCTAAGTGGTTAGGCCACTGCATTCATTTCTGCTACTTACACCATGGCAAGCCAGTGCCTAAGGGCATTAGGCCTCATTCCACCAGAGCTGCAGCCACCTCAGCAGCCTTTCTCAGGGGAGTACCAACCAGAGACATTTTAGAGGCGTCTACTTAGAGTACAGTGCACACCTTTACAAAGCATTATCATCTGCCACTCTACTCTAAATCCAGGGCAGGCTTTGCCATTGCAGTTCTGCAGGGCCTCATAACTGCTCCTACTGCTGTCTAGTTCCAGCCTCCCAACCATAGGTTTGGGACTCTACCCAAATGTAATGACTGCAACAGTGAAACATGAAGAACATAGTACAGTTGTGTACACTTAACATAAATGTAGATGTTCGAGTGTATTCACTGTTGCAGTCCAGGTTACCCACCCACCTTCCCCCTTTTTTCTTTTGGAACTTATCTTTCCTTCTCTGATTTATACTACCTATATGGTGTATTTGCTTATAGATGAAGGTAAAATTTGCATTGATGTATTTCTGAGTATATGTATAAAGTTTGGCTACCCTTTTTTGGGGGCACCTGACATCTGCGGCAAGAAAAACTGAAGAAAATGGTGTTGGCTGCTTCTTTTATACCACTGACGACCTGACGTCAGGGAAGGGGTGACAGCAACCAACACGGGACCAAGCATTTATAGGTTCATAGGTTGATACTAGGCTATCTGCCCTAGGGCATTTATAAGCCTAGCCAGTGTGTGTTTGGCTTTCGCCACCCTTTTAGATTAGTTGACTGTGCCTCTGTATAGTAGGTCACAAAATTTAGCCCTTTTAAGGTTAGTTTACTGTGCCTCTGTCTAGTAGGGACACAGAAGAGATCCCAGGGGTAAACCTACAATCTCCCATCCACTCGTCAAGATTTCTCTTGAAGAGGGTCATTGAGGGGCTCTGCCTAACATGGATTGGGATTTTGTTCCAGAGTGAGGGCAGCCTCTGGGATATGAATCTGTCCCTCCAGCATGTCCTATTTATTTCTGTGCTGAGGTTTAAGTCCCCGGAGTGTGTAGCTCTAAGGGATTTGGATTTCCTGAGGTGGAGCATGTCTATTAATTCTGGGTTGGACATGGCTTTATACGTCAGGCACAGATTGCCTCTGAGTAGGCAGTAAGCAACTGAGTAGAGCTGGAGTTTCTTTAGCCTAACTGCGTAGGGCATCTCTTGGTGAGGTACTTTTGGGGTCTTTCCAGTTGCTGCAGGTGTCTGGTAAGGTACATCCCAAATGGGGCATTGTATTCAATTATGGGCCCTGATGAGTGACGAGTAGAGGGGCACAATGACCTCTCTTGATCTAGATGTGAACCCTTTTGTGATAAGGAGGGCTATATAGAAGGTCTTTCTAACCACTTTGGCAATGTGATTGTCAAAGCAGAGATTGCTATCTACTTGAGTCCCCAAATCCCTAATTACTTCTTCCGTACTTAATGCATTACCATCTATGTGGTAATTTGTGGGCACTTTGTTTTTCCCAAAGGGGATGACTATGCACTTTTTGGCATTTAGCTTTAGGCCATGGCTCTGGCACCAGTTATCCGTCTCTGTGAGACCCTTTTGGAGGATGCTTGTGTCAGTCGGCGAGTCGATTATGGCACCCAGTTTGCAGTCATCTGCGAACTTGGTCAGCCATAGTCCTCCCATGTTAGCCTGTACCTCAGAGAAATATATACCGAACAAGAGGGGTTCCAGGACTGAGCCTTGTGGGACGCCACTTGTAACTGGTTTAGAGTCTGACATGGCACCTGCAATTCTGACCATGTGGGTGCTATCCCTGAGCCAGTTTGCAACCCATCTTGTGACATAGGGGTTGATATTTAAGCTGGTGAGCTTATTTATGATGCCCGAGTGCGGTATTGTTTCGAAGGCTTTTGTGAGGTCCAGGTAGGCTGTGTGGACTACCTTCCCTTCATCTATGGCCTTGGTGACTGTTTCAAAGAAGTCGACCAGGTTCAAGAGGCAAAATCTGCCCTTAAAGCCGAATTGGGTAGAATCCAGTGTTTGGAGGTTCCCAATGTCTTTGTTTATGAGTTCCATGATGATACGCTCCATAGCTTTGCAGACCACGCTAGTCAGGCTTAATAGGGCGATAGTTTCCGGGGTCCGTTGTGGCATCACCTTTGTGGAGTGGGACCACTGTTGCTGTATGCCATTCCTTGGGTACATATCCTGTAGTAAGGCTGAGATTGAACAGTGACTTTATGTGAGGGTTCAGTTCTTCTTGGAGCTCGTGTAAGACACAGCCCGGGACACTGTCCGGTCCCATTGATGCTGTGTTTTTTGCTTTGGAGAGGGCAGCTCTCACCTGTACATCTGTGATGTCAGGGAGGCTACACTCTATTGGGATAGACATTTGCTCTTTTTGGGGGGGGGAGGTTTGCACTGAACCTGTCTGCCAGGATGTTGGCAATGTGTGTGGGTTCAGTGTATTTTTTCTCATTTTGTACTAACTCAGAGCATATCTGGGAGTTGCCAACCAGGTTCCTGACATAACTAAAGAAGGCCTTGTGATTATCTTTAGCGTCTTGTGCAATTTTTCTTTTGAAGCTGGCCTTAGATGATTTTATGAGGGATCTTAGTTTCTTGCTAGTACTGATCAGAGATGCCTTCCCTTTTTGGGATTTTGCTCTGTCATGTAGTAGCTTCCTCCTTCTGTTGTATAGCTTATTTATTATGACTGGGGTCCACCAGACAGGTCTCCTGCCTTTGGAGGAGTGAGCCGTGGTTTTATTTGGGATAGCATGATCCATGCATTCCTGTAGGTGTCCATAGAATGCATTTGTAAAGGATTCTGCAGTTTGGGCCGTATTTTCCACTGGCCCGGGGGCTTTGAAGAATTCCACCTTGGTTTTGAGAAGTGTGAAGTTTGCTTTTGAGAGGTTCTTCACCGTGGTTTCCTTGGCTCGGGTAGGGATGGGATATGGATGTCCAGTGAGATTAATGTATGGTCATATCTTACCAATGAGGGGTATACCTCTGGTATGGAACATAGAGTCCCCATGTTGGTGATGATCAGGTCCAATATGTTTTCCCCTCTTGTGGGAGTGGTGACCAGTTGTTCCATAGCATTTGAATTTATAAATTCTAGGAACCGTTGGGCGAGGGTGTTGGGGCTTGAGTAGTGCTCCCAGTCTTTGTTTGGGTAGTTGAAGTCACCCAATATAATGGTGTTTGGAGAGACCTTCATATTCTCCAGTGTTCTCAGGAAAGCCGAGTGGGGTTCCTGAGTTTGGGAGGGTGGTCTGTAGCAGGGTTCAAACTGAAAGGCAGTTTTGCCCACTGTTAGTTGTACATGGATGGTCTCCGATATTTCGTGCAGTGCCACTAACCTGGAGGTGTGGGTATCTTTGATGAATATGGATACTCCCCCTCCTTTTGTGATTTGGTCCGAGTTTTGGGGCCGAAAAGCATGGTATGAAGTATAACCTGGTAGTGCTGGAGTGCTATCGTGAGCCTTGAACCAGGTTTCTGTTACTGCACAGATATCAATATTCTCCATACTGAGGAGAGCCTCGAGTGCATGCATCTTGAGGTTTAGACTTCTGGTGTTGAGCAGCATTACCCTTAGTTTCTTTTTCCATGTGTTGTCTATGGAGGTGGGTTTGTCTTTTGAGCCTTGCCTAAAAAAGGCACTATGGGGGTGGCAAGAGCCTTAGCCAGTATTCGAAAGCTCAGGGGTGACAGGTGCAAGCCGTCCCTAGCAAAGCAATGTGGCTTGTCGAGCATGTCATCCCAGGCTGACAGACACTGGTTCCCCTTTGAATGACACCAATACTTTAGCCAATTGTTAAAATTGATCATTTTGTCTTTATACTGTGGCATCATTCTTGGTGAGGGTAAGATGCTACTCAAGGTCAGGGTCATACCAGCCTGGGCTACATGATCAGAGAGCTCCTCTATGTCTCTTTTCATGTAGTCCAGGGAGGTACGTCTCAGGTCATTTACACCAGCATGGACAATGATGGAGTCATATTTGTACTTGCTTTGGAGTGACCTGAGTGCTTGTGTTATGTGGTGGATCCTGGCACTCGACAGGCAGCTTACAGTGACCTTCTCCTTGTTCAGCCTGGTGAGTGGGACATCAATGTGTCTGACAATAGAGGCACCTATTACAAGTGTATTAGGTGTGTTGTTTAGCCTTAAGGGCTGTGACTGTGTGGCACACTGACTTTGTGAACTATGTGAGTCTTTGTGAACTATGTGATACTTGGGTATTGTTGTGGGGTAGCGGTTGCTTGGATGTCTGCTTTGGAGGTCTCTGCTGCTTGGGCAGATTTTTATTTAGAGCCTCCGAGTATGTTTTTGTGTGTTTGTGTGTTTGGTTTGCTGTTGCGATAGGTCTATGTGAGACTGGATTTGTGGAGTGTGTGGTTACCTTCTCCTCCTGACTGACTGCGCCAGTACTGGGTTGAAAGAGCTCAGCCTCAAGTTTGGCTATATAGCTGCATCTCTCACATATATTTGAGCTTGTTGGGAGGAGGAGAGTTTGGTCTGTGTACATATGGCAGTTGTAACATTGCCTCAAGATTCCCAGATTCACCAGCTGGACTGGAGAGTAAACCCGAAACTGACTTTTGGACATGCCAGAATAGTATAAGGAGCTACTTTTAGACTGATTAAAAAGGACTTTGGAATTCAGGCCAGCTGAGGGCAACCTGCCAGCAGGATTACCCAAATGTAATGACTGCAACAGTGAATACACTCGAACATCTACATTTATGGTAAGTGTACACAACTGTACTTTATCGCTCACTTGCGTCTTTAAGGATTCCAGGCATTTCCACCTCACAGCACAATGCCTGGGAATCAATATAAACTGGGAGACGTCCAACATGACTCCAGCTCAGTCTTTGGAATTCATAGGGGTACTGTTGGACATGAGAAATTGCACAGCATCTCTTCCAGACCACAGGCTTCAAAGAATAAGGCAACAGGTTCAACCACTGCTCTGTCACCGCAAATCTCCCGCTCGATCTATACGTCAACTCTTGGGGTCAGTGGCAGCCTCGATCATCATTGTTCCTCTAGCCAGATTCCACATGAGGCTCCTTCAGTGGTTACTTCTCACTCAGTGGTACCCTCTACAACATCCTTTGTCTTTTCAGATAAGTGTAACTCAGAGATGCAAGCAAGATTTACTCTGGTGGACTTCTCCAAATCCCCAACAGTGGTCTCGCCCCTTCAGCCCCCATCAACCGAAAGCCATGGTGACCACTGATGCCTCCCTGATGGGGGTGCTGTGTCAGGGAAACTCAGTCCAAGGCACCTGGTTGGAGACAGAGGCCCTTTTGCATATCAGTGTCCTGGAACTGAGGGCGGTGCTACTAGCGTTGCAAGCATTTCATTCCATCCTTCCATCAGGGACTATTGTGATCCAATCAGACAACATGTCAGTGGTCTGGTACATTGACAAGCAAGGGGGCACCAGATCTTACCTGTTATGCCGAGAGGCCATGGGAATATGGCAATGGGTGACAGCTTCCAACCGCTTTTTTAATTTAAAGGTTTTCTCTATGGGCAGTGAGTAAACAATTAGACCCCTTGTCAGCCCCAGTTTCGATGGTTTTGGATTACTTATCACATCTTTTCCGCTCTGGGGTGTCTGCCTCTACTATTCATATGCATTTAACTGCCATTTCAAATTTCCACATTGTTTTTTGGGATTCTTCACTTAGGTACTTAGGTCACATAGACTTTGTAAAAGTTTCTTGAAGGGGGGTTATCCACTTAAAACCTCCCTTTAGAGAACCAGTGCAACCTTGGGATTTGGCATTGGTTCTGCAAGCTCTAACAGCTCCCCCCTTTGAACCTGCGTCTACATGTGATGTAAAATATCTCTCTCGGGAAAACTTTGTTTCTGATTGCAATCACATCGGCCAGACTTTTGTCAGAACTTCAAGCCTTATGCATCAAACCTCCCTATCTTATCTTCCATAAGGATAGAGTATCACTGAGAACTAATTCTTCCTTTTTACCAAAAGTGGTGTCAAAGCAGTCTGTCAATCAATCTATTGACCTTCCAGTATTCTTTCCTAACCACTCTAACAAAGGAGAGTATTGCCTGTACTCCTTGGATGTTCATAGGCAAATACGATTTTATCTGGACAGAACACAATCTACCTGTAAATCAGACCAACTATTTCTGTCTTTTTCTTGACCAAGACAAGGTCATTCTGCCTCAAAAGTTAAATTGGCTTCATGGTTGAGAAATTGTATTACCTTTATCTACAACAAAGACGATGTCACCTTGCCTCACAGAGTGAAAGCACATTCTACGTGGTCTATGACAAGTTCATCAGCTTTCCATGCTAAGGTTCCCTCAACGATATTTGCTCAGCTGCTACTTGGGCCAAACCTCATACCTTTATTCTTCATTACAAATTGGATTTGGTCTCTTCTTTTGACTCCATGGTGCCCAGGAATGTCCTTCCATGAGGGCCACCCAGGGTTACAGGTAGCTTGGGACTCTTTCCCATCAGTAAGGAATGAACGAAGATTAACAGCATCAGATAAAGCATCAGATAAAAAAGTTGTATGTTACCCTAACGTTCCATCTGTGTTGTTGATCTTCATTCATTCATTACTTCCCACCCTCTGTCCCCCTCCGGAGGTTCCTGGTTGATCTCATATACTCCTTTGTTGTAGGTCTGTTATGACCAGAGGTAGCCTCTACTTTTGTCTGTCAACTTTCAAACTTGATCTGAGGGATCATTGAGCAGAGCATTCTGGTTAGGACATTGGCTCAAGAGTTTTTGGCTGACGTGCGCTTGATATTTGGCCGGCTCGGTTCCAAGGATGGAACCGATAGCCCATCATTGATGAATGAATGAAGATCAACAACACAGATGGAACGTTATGGTAAGACATAACTTCTTTTTTCAGCTATATGGCTTTTGAATGCCCATGACTTTTTACCATTAAAGACTTTATGGGTATATTCAGGCCTGTAAACCCAAACTTCACTAGCACTAGACATGCTATATTTTTGGAATTTTTATGCTGCACTGGCAAGGTCATAATTAGTAGGGTATATAAAATATTACACAATAACTCTGTCAGTCAGCAGAGATTATTAAAGGTTAGGAAAAGATGTGGGAAAAGCAGCATAGCAGAAAGATCCAACACCAAGGTACCGAAAAACAAAGCAAACTTATAAGAACCAAGGGAACTCCTCCCATTATTTTCACAAGAAAATGTGGTTTATTCCAAAAACAGGTGAGTATTTTCATCCCAGAGTAGCACTTTATCAAAACATTCTCAGCCTCACTTTAAAAACTGACTGTCATGTGATCAGCAATAGCCAATCAAAATCAGCAAGTAAAATTTGCATGCACAAAAATGTAAAATAATAAAACACCACTTAAATGATATTGTTTAATGTACCATTATATACACATACATCTGTCTGTAGTTAATATTTCAAGGATTTTAGTTTCAAGACTGGCACTATAGTAACATTGTCTGCAAACTTTGCAGAGTTGATTCTGAGTTGCCAGAACAAGTCTTCTTGTTTAAATCTGCATTTCCAGGAACAACTTTTCTGAGATATTAATTTTGCTAATAACAAAACACACAAAAACTACTTGTAGTTTAGGCAAATAAGAGAATGCTTAGATGGTTCACTGTTGACATTCTCCTTTTAAGTATCTGTAACATGCTCATATTACCTTTCTATTTTCCCAGCAAAATATTTATCACAGGAAAGACACTGTGAGAGGTATGGTACTGCTGTGGTGTAGCAGTTACATCTACCATGACAAGGAATTGTCCTACTATAATTTTTAGCTGAGACATTTGTTGCATCATAAATATAACCATATTGTCTACACATCCCACATTTAGGCATTTTTCCATTGTGAGTGATAAAAATATTTAATGAACTCTCTGTTGTGGTCTTAATATTATGTGCCTTAAGGTTCATGGGCATAGCTTTTTCCCAGTTGGTTTTACACTTTTACAAATGTGTCCTGGATCCACTGAAAAAAGTTTTAGTTAGAGTTAGAGGTCCTAGCTTGAACACTGCAGTGTTTCTTCATAGTGAGCCCCAAGTCTTTCAGAATGGGTTTGTAAACCAGACTTATACCGCTGATAACTGCAGCTGCCATCTCATCATTGAGATAACTTTTGTACTGTTTGTTGATAAGCATGTTTTTAAGAACAGACATTTCTTCTAAAAATACACTATCCTAGGAAATAATCCGAGATGTCATTAGTCCTTACACAAGACTGCACTTCTGGTGAAAAGGATGACAGCTGGTGTAGTTTAGGTAGGAGTTAGAAAAGGTTGATATATGATATAAGGAAGACAGAAAACAATGGGCACAAAACAGAAGCATACAAACTGCTGATGTCCTTCCTTACAGTGGGGATCCCTTGCCTAGGACTGCTCGACATCCAGCCAGTGTACTAAAGCCTTAGGTTGTAATAGGGATGTTGTATATCACACGTATGCTTCCCATGCATGTACATCACATGTATGCTCCCCATGCATGGCATAGGGCAAACTTTTTGCTGCCAGTCTGGACACCATCTCTGTCTGTCGATCTGAATGCTCTTTTGCCTACTGGTTGCCAAGTCATTTTCAGATAAGTGGCCCATTGGGGTTTCTTTTCTTATCTCATTTTTTGGTGGCTGTTGTTTTACATGTCATCTAGAAAGGGGAAATGCCAGTGTAGGAGACAGATTTCCAGAAGGGCTGTCACAAGCAGTGTTTGTTTTGCTTAGGTGCTTCTCATGACCATGCTTCATGTTCTGTTTGTCAGATGTTTGTCCCGAAAACTTTGCATAGTTGACTCTTTTCTTTGGCTATTTACCAAGATAACCAATGTCTTAAATCATTGGCTCAGGTTACAATGGCAGAATTGTCCCAGCCTGAGGGTTGGCCATCTGTGAAGAAAACCATGAAAGTTTGATCGGATTCTTCTGCTGTACTGCGTCCACTGGATGTCTCTTTCGAGGTTGGTGAAAGTTTGGAGGACTGCCCAGTTTTTTCAGTTGGATTCCTCTGCTGCGAGCACTTGAGAGGCCAGATTTCTGTTTTGGATGTTCAGGGGGAACCACAGCTTATTATATACAAAGGGCCTAGGGTTTTTCCACAAATCCGCATTAGGAAAGAAATTCCCACTATGCTTATTGAGTGTTGGCAGGGGTCTGAACCGCCTAAAATATTTAGGGCTGATGTCCCTTTGGAAAAAAAAAAAAGCAAAAGACTAAGCATATTTCTCCTGCTCCTAAGGATCCTCAGTGTGAATGGCAGGATTTTACAAAGGGTTTGTTCAGTGCCCTTACGGCCTAGAAGCCTCCTCAGGGAGTCTCTGTTCCTGCTCCCCCTTGGTTTTCTACTCCTTTTAAGAGGCCTAGGGAGCAGGTTTTATCAGCAAATTCTGATGAGGAATCTTTGGCATATTCCTCCCAGATTCCCTCCCCTTACATTATGGTTCGATGGAAGAGGATTCTGTTAGCTGTTTTTCTCCTTTTGAGGAGACTTTTTTTGGTATACTGTTTCATGTGTGATGGAGATTTTTAAATGGGACTGTGCCCAGGTTTCTGATGTTCAAAGGAGGTATTATGAACTTCTTCAAATGAAGTCTCCCAAGCCCTGTGCTGTTACTCTTGTTCTTGTTGGGTACTTTTTTCTGCAGGTTCTGAAGATCCTGATTGCCAGCCCCCTGCTCCTAAAAACTGATAGTTTTGTAACATGCATGATGACTGCAAATTTCTTTACCAGATGGTCTTCAGCTGACTCTTCGTTTTTTTCTTTCTCTTCTGATATACCCTCTAAGCTTTTGCCTTGTAGTAAGCTGCTCCTGTCTGACCAGGATAACTGAACCATGGAAAGGAAGGGTAAGAAAGTGTATACTGCTGCTACTGTGCCCTTCAGGGCTATCAATTATCAGATCCATATGTCCAGGTATATATTTGGCTGTTCTCTCTCAGGCTCGTCATGTTATTTCAGATCTTCCTTATTCTGAGGGGAAGACTTTGTCTATGTCTTTGTTAGGATCCTCTTCTCAAGTTGCTTTCCATGCCATTAAATGTAGTAATGATGCAGATGATCCCTCATCTGGAGCATTGCCTTTGGTTTTGTGTTGAGGAGGTCGTGGCTTCACCTTCAGCCTCTGCCTGATGATGTCAAAGGCAAGCTGTTGGAAGCTCCTCTTGACAAATAAAAATCTCTCTGGTTCTGAAGCTGCTGAACTTTTTAAATCTCTTCAGGAAAAGGGTAAGGCTATGCAGGAAGTGAAACATACTTTTGTTTTTCCTGCCTCCAAATTCAAGAGGAATTACCTTACCGAGTCTGCCTTTGTCCGCAGACAATCTTGCCCTTCTCCCAGGGTGAAAAAGGGTGCTTTTGAAGGGCTCCTACTACTAAATCTACTCAGACTCTTAGAGCAAAGAACCCTCTCTTTCCAGACAAGCCAGCTTCTTTCTGACTGTCTTCTTCCCTCCCTCATCAGCCAAGTTCCTCTCTCTCTCTTTGTCTTTCCCTGTCCCTTCCAAATTGGATACAGATCATCAGGACTCTTTGATTCTTTCCATCATTCTTCAGGGTCATTACATGGTTTGGAAATCTCTTCACCCTTTTCAGCTTTCCTCAATCTCCTCAGGAGCAACTGCCCTTTATTCCAGATGTTATTCAGAGCCTTTTGTCTAAAGAACCATCCAAGCAGTTTTGACTTCTGAAACGAGGGAGGGATTTTATTCCAGAATGTTTCTGGTTCCCAGGAAAGAAGGCATCTGGTGTCCTATTCTGGATCTGTCCCAGCTCAACACCTTTCTGAAGGTTCCTTCCTTTCGGGTGTAATCTCTTCAAACCTCGGTACCTATTTTTCTTCCTCAGGCTTTTCTAGCCTCTCTCTGGATCTCAAGGATGCCTGTCTCCATATTCCTATTCATCCCCTTTTCAGGATATTTTTTACATTTCTCTGTTGCTTTCTTGCATTTTCAGTTCTTTGCTTTGCCCTTTGGCCTCTCGACTATCCCAAGGGTCTTCACCAAATGCCTGTCTTCTGTGATTGTTTTCTGCGGGATGAGGGGTGGGTTGCCATAATGGTTAAGGTCTTAATTTCACAGATATAAGGTACAGGGTTTGATCCTGACCTCTAGTTATTGACTAGGCTTGTAATAGTCTGCTGACTGATAGACTAGTATTTGCCTATGAAAAAAAATGTTCCATATCGGGAGAACCTGCTCATTCAAGCTTCCACACCAGAGATTTTGCTAATGCATATTCACTATACTGTTTCTCTTCGACAAAGTCTAGGGTTTACACTGAACTTCCAAAAATCGTTTTCCCACGTGCGGGCTCCAAACCATTTCAATGCTGGCATCCCTGCCTCCTCCCAAGGGTTTGACTCTGATTGCATTCTTTCAATCCCTTCTTCCTCTGGCCTCCATTACAGCTGTAGAATTTCTAAGGGCTCTGGAATACATGGCTTCCACCATTCCTATGCTGCCTCTCGTCCAGACTTCATATGAGAAAGTGATTCCTAAAGTTAGTCTGGCTTCAGCATTCTCATCCTTTAGACTTTCCAGTTCCTCTTCTCCCATGAATGAAGTTAGAGCTTCAGTGATGGATCATTCAGCTGTTCCTCAGCCCAGGGCTTCCTTTTCAGCTTCCAGTCCCTGCTTAGGAACTCTTTACAGATTCTTCAGACACAGGGTACAGAGCTTCCTTTGGCCCTCTGAAGGTTCAGGGCCTTTAGTCTCTTCCTCAAAGGAAGGACCATATCAATATCAGAGACAAGAGCTCTTCTGGCTCTTCAGGCCTTCCATTCTTTTCTCTTCTCCTTCCAGGGCCCCTCAAAAACTTTACAGACAGTACCGACAAGAAGGGGGGACATGTTCTTACCTCTTGTATGCAGACTACCTCTTCAGGTTTGGAATCTGGCTGTCCAGTATCAGGTGACTTTTCAGGCTGTTTATATTCCTTCAGATCAGAATTTTGTGGCAGACTGTCTGAACAGGTCCTTAACACAGATTCCAGAATGGATGCTTTAAGAGATGTGTTTCTGGATGTTGTACACTAGTGGGGTACTGCTCAGGTACATCTTTTTGCCTCCCCTCTGAACAGACAACTTCCTTTCTTTTGCACCAGAGTCCCATGTTATCTGGCTTGGTAGGTAGATACCCTATGTTTTTCATGGAAGGAGATGTTTCTTTATGCCTTCCCTCCCCTTCCTCTCATACCAAGGGTCTTGTTCAGGACAGAACAAGACTCTCTCAAAATCTTGTTGGTGTCTCCCTTTTGGCTCAGACAGCATTGGTTCCCCTCTTCTTCTTCTTCTGCATTTAGCCAAGGGCAATAATCACAAGTTGTCTCACAAGGTGGACCTACATACAAATGATAATAGGTCTGCCATCCATCTCCATTTGTCTACTGTTCAACTGATGCTGTGAGTGATGGATTTTGATCCCTTGTAAACACCTTTTTTTTTTTTTTTAAGGATGGGGTTTGGATTCTTCAGGAGGCCAGAAAACTCAGTACCAAGAAATGTTATTTGTCCAAACAGAAGAGATTTTCTGTTTGGTATCTGCTCGTAACCTGGATCCACTTTCTGTGACGTTCCTTTGGCTCTCTCATTTGTGTGAGTTGCTCAGTGCTGGGTTGGCACACTCTTCTGTTAAAGCCCACCTGTCAGCTATTTCTGCTTGTTTGCCTTTGACAACTCCTTTGTCTTCTAGATATGAGGTTAAAAATTTTCCTTAAAGGGGTCCTTCATATTAGCCGCCAGGAAGCCTATTCCTCCTTCCTGGGACCCAAATTTTGTCTTGGAAAAAGTGACTTAAGGCTCCTTTTGAGCCTGCAACTAAAGCTTCTTTACAACATTCTTCTTAGAAGAATGTTCTTTTGGACCTTACCTCAGCCAGACTGTTGTCTGAGCTGCAGGCCCTCATGGCTGTTCCTCCTTTGTTAGTTTTTCATAAAGACAGGGTGTCTCTTTGTAGTAATCCATATTTTATGCCCAAGGTGGTTAATCCGTTGTCTCTTAATCAGTCTATTAATTTGCCAAATTTTTCCCTTTTCTGCAGTCTACTAGTGAGAAGGTTCTTCACACCTTGGATTTGCATAGACAACTCTGATATTATTTGGATAAGACTAAAGTTATTCATAAATCTGAGCAACTTTGTGTTTCCTTTCATCCTAGGTCTTTGGGTTTGGCTGCTACTATGCAAACTATTTCTTCATGGATATCTAAGGCCATTTTGTTTTGTTACTCTTCATGGGAAAAGCCTTTCTTCTTCTGTTAAGGTTCATTCTAATTGGGTTGTGGCTTCTTCTGCTGCTTTTATAAAGGATTATTACCAGCTCCATTTTGAGGCAGCTACTTGGACTTCTGTGCATACTTTTACCAAGCACTGTAAGTTGGATGTGGTTTCCAGGGCTAGAGTTAGATTTACCAGAGCTATCCTGCATGGCTTTTTTGAAGGTTCTGCTGGACCTTCCTCCTCCCACTTTTCCTGCTGAGCTTTTGTACTCTCCCTACTATGAGGAATACTGCAACAGTGATATAAAAGGACATAGTACAGTTGTGTAAGATCTTACCATAACAGTCGATGTTGTCCTCTTCACTATTGCAGTATTCGCTCCCCCCCCCCTGTTTTTCTCCTTCTAAATGCACATGTTCCTATTTTCTACTTGGACTGTTGTTCCTCTTGGGGCTTTTCTTTTCTGAGGATGGTACGTCCATTCATCACCTTTGTCTCACACCACTCTTGGGGAGCATATGTATGATGTATGACATCCATTATCACAACCTAAGGCTTTGGTGTACTGACCAGACGTTGGGCTGCCCTAGGCAAAGGATCCCTACTGTGAGGAATACTGCAACAGTGAAGAGAAGAACATCTACTGTTATGGTAAGCTCTTACACAACTGTGCTTTATTCAAGAAGTCCTTATGGTGTATGACAACAAAGGATTTCCAAGGGGACCATTTCTTACATGCCTTCCTTTTAATAGTGGAGTCACCAGAGTTGAGATCAAGGGATTGTTGTTCCTCTAAAAGTAAACACAAATCGGCATTGATGGGGGGGGGGGTGTTCCCCCTTTTTGTAATATACTTCTTAGCTTCCAAGAACAAAGTTTAATAAAATTGATCTGAGAAACTAACATTAAGAAAAGTAGGAAATCCTTAAGTATGCACCTCTGAGGTGATAATTAGCAGTTACAGTCATATAAAATTGCACATTTGGTGAAGAACCTGCTTGAATTCTAAAACAGATGGACAAACACAAAAAGTTATGTACTCAATTTCCAAGCGCCATAGTCTGACATCTGCAACAGGATGGCTCAGTGCCGGGGAGTATTGTCTTCAGCCTAGCAGTGTATAAAAATGGGTCTATATCAGAATCTCAAAGTCTGACAATATCGAACACGATATTGTCGACATGAGATTACTGAAAGCACACAACATCGAACATTTAAACAGAAATCTCCGTAAGAGGAGATTTCCGTTTACTTCAATGTCGTGCGATCTCGGAGTTGGTATATTTAAGTAGTGGGGGTTGTGGGGGGTGCAGTGGGACTTGCCCCCCTGCGTAAACACTAATCTTTTTTGTTTTAGTTTTTTTTTTTTTTTTTTTATAACTGTTCGATGGTTTAAGACTTTGATACATAAAGTTTGCTCTTTATGCATTGAAAGTATTAAACCTTTGAGGTTATAATATAGACCCTATAAAAATATCTATGCCAAGCAAAAAGTCAAAATTTACTTGAATGTGTAACATATCTAGGGATAAGCAGAATTTGCAACCAATTCAACATTCAAATCCGCATTCCATGGCACCCTGTGACGATAGGAGGTACTGCCAGCCATTCCAGGAGAAATATTGCAGTGGATTTATAACATATGCCAGCACAGCTAGCTGGAATTTTATAAGTAATTGTAGAGATGCTAGTGTTGACAGTGTATTTGTGAGGTTTGCTTGTGTTAAAATGTATCAACAGTGTGCCCTGCTGGAAGGAAAAGACATGTACATGCATTGTTGTAACTGTTAAATATGTACATTTTAACAGCATATACTGGAAGTGAAAAGGTTAAGTTTAATCCATCTGACTTTGCAAAATATTCTTGAAATTAAATTATTTTATTGGTTAAGCCATAAAGACTTTATCCCACAGTTTTGAATTGAGACAGAGATGCAGTGTCTATGCTAGAGAATAGCTGGTAGCTTCTACAGGAAGAGTGAAATGGTTTTATGACTTCGAGGAGATCTGAGCAAAGCTCTGTCTGTGTGCATGGTAACACATAGGTGCTAAAATCATGTCAGCTTCTAGTATTGGTGATAGCATGGGAAAGAGAGGCAGATGTCCAGATGTGTGTGATGTCATTCTGTAAGCTAAAAATAATATTTAAGTATTAGTTGGAGTTTGATCTCAGCATCTGTATTCTGTCTTGGATTTGACAACAAGGACCACTCACCCACAGCATCTTGACTTGCAGTAATAAGTAACTGAACTAGGGAACAGTAATTCTCTTTAGATTAGTCAGGAAAATGTAGTTTTTCTGTAATGGTGTGACTCTTTCCAGCTGTGTTATTTTCAGTATTCCTGTGACTAAAACTCTGGTGTTTACTGTAAGTAGATGTTTAGTATGTTCTTGTTCTTTTGTTGTGTTGTGTCTTTCGGCTTATCCCGGTTAGGGGTCGCCACAGCGGAACTCCGGTCTGCTAATGTTTGGTAGCAGATTTTTTATGTGCTGAGTTACCAGCCCTGACGCACAACCTTCAACGAAGGCACGCCCATTCACGCTTGCCTCCACACAGAAGTCGCTCTAGCTGAGAATCGAACTGGACAACGTCTTGCTGTGAGGCGACAACGCTACCGCAGCACCACTACCGTGGGTATGTTCTTGTTCTTTTATTATTTATTATTAAATATATTTAAATGTTTCATTGTGGCTGGTCCTTTTTAGAAAATATTCTAGTTTTCAGAGTCTTTGCACATATTTATTTCATGATAACTGTGGTCACTCCTGAAAGCCTTGCTGTTTGGTCAACGTTGCCATTTGTATTAATATTAATTTCACTCAGTATAATTTGGTATCCATGTAAGAGCCTTAAAGTAGCTGGAGGTGATAACTGCCTCCTAGTCTTGGCAGAAGGGGGCACAACAGGTGAACCGATGCCAGCGGGGGGGGAGGGGGTGAGCAAAAAAAATCTGTGTGTGTGTGTGTGTCAGCTGCTTGGAGCAGGGACACAAAGCACTGGTTTCACAGAGAGGGTGTGGGAGGACTTAGCTTAGAACCCCAGCTAAGGACTAAACTGTAAGCTGTGCCAGTGGGGAGTCTTACTGGAGGTCTGGACAAATATAGAGAGGAACCAGCCCCCGGATTGAGTGTGTTCCCTGGGTGCTCTTAAGGGAAATTGTGCTTGATGCAGAGAGGTCTACATCAGGAAATACTGAGTTTATCCATTTGTATTCCAAGTGAACGTCCCTCTTCAGTGTCAGCGGTGAGGATTCAAGCTTCTTGATTACTGGCCCAGAGTGAGGATGTGACACACCCTATATTTATTGAGTGGAATTAACCTTAGGTCAAACAACAACTTAAAACACCAGGCAAATGAGATTTATTACCAGAGTTTGCAAATCTCTAACATCCAGCAACCGCATAACTCCCTTAGGTGTGGTATCAGGGGGCCAGTTGCTGCAGAAGCCCACTGTGTCCTCTGGAAGGTGGTAATAAATACAAAATTGCCCCCAGGATAATATTAGGGAGTTCTCCAACAGTTGCTTCCAGTACTCCAAATTGAAACATTCTCTTAAACATATAGAGACCTTTGCAGCCCATGTTTCCCAGTGCACAGAGGATTCATATGATAATATGCCATTCATCTAGGGAGAAGATTCAGTAAGGTAAATCCCAAATGTGTAGATATAATCAAAGAGCTAAGTAACCTCAGATAAAACCTTACGTCTGTCTTTTTTTCCTCCTTTTTCATTTTTATAAAGTAACTTGTCATGTAATTTAATTTATTTATTTATTTTATTTTTATTTATTTTATTTAACATTTGTTGACTGGGAAAGTCCGACTAGGTTCCACAGATCCTGTTTTCAGCGGAGGCCCGGGGAGAAACGCTCCAGAAGCATGTCTTTAGAATTAAAGTCCCCACAAACTATACTTTGCCTTCTCCTTTCAAATGGCTTCCTTATTCAGATAGATTAGCTCCTCAACGACCTTTAATAAAACATTTAATATAGCAGCCAGAACATAGAGCTCAAGGTCGGGAACACCTAACCTACTGCTGGACAGTGGAAGAGTAAGAAAATCCCATCTCATCCTGGGTTTTTCCACTAATCCAATAAATTCTCTAATGCATTGACCAAACTAAAGAAGTAGTTGACTGTGGAATGCCCTGAGATGCATACAAAATTCAGTTGGAGAATGTACTGTGTAACAGCATGAATCCTTTGGATCATGTCCATACAGATTATTTTCCATCTCTGACATTAGGCCTTAATCTTCTCTAAAATAACTTTGTAAGTAGCATTCAAGGATGCACTCATGGGAGAAGAACACAAATACATTATTCTGTCATCACTTTCTAGGAGAGGATACCTCTCCTTGAACTGCACAAAGGGAACAAAATTTACTTTTAACACACACTGTTTGAATAGAGTTTACCTTATATTCCCCATACTTCCATATATTTCCAATAGGGTTAAACATAAGATGTAATTCTTCTTTCTAGGTTGCTTTTGTTGTCCCCTGACTTATGACTGCCTAGAGTAGGCTGTCTTAGGCTTAATACTAAGGGCTCCAAGTAAACAGCAAATAAAGAAGGGGAAAGGGGGCACCTTTTCTTGGTACCTGTATAAATGGGAATCGGGGCAGAAAGATAAGAACTTATTTTCAGTTTAGCTGAAAAAAAAAAACAATGTAAATGGAATATTAAATTAGCAAATTTCCTCAAAGCCTACAGCCAGCAATATCTCACTTAAAAAGCCCATCTAACTTTATTGAACACCTTTTTGGTGTCCAAACTGGTTATTAATAGAGGATGTTTAGATTCCATGGCATTGTCCATTATAAGTAAAGCTTGAATTGTGTTATCAAATGTTGACCTACCCCTTATAAACCCTGTCTGGTCAGGGTGAATCAACCTAGGAAGGGCCTTAGCCAACCTAATGACCGTGATAACCATGAACAATGTATAACCATAGATTAAAATGACAATGGGTTTATACAGGACCAGGAAACAGGGTCTTTAATGGGATTGCACTGCGAGACCATAACTGCTGTCTTCCAAGAATGAGGGGGTACCCCATTTAAAACCTTATTAGCCAGAGTACACAAATTCTTGATAAACTTCCCCTTAGCACCTATGTATATTTTACCTGGAATGCCATTTATACCAGGAGTCTTACCTTGGGACATACTAGCCAGTGATTTGTTAACCACTGCCTCCATAACAGTTTGGGTTGATCTTTCCATGTCCACTGGAACCAACCTAGGCAGTGAAAGCAGGTTCAGAAACCATTCACATTCAGTTTCTGAAAGTAACAGCATACCATCTGTATGTAAAGCCTGGAAAAATATTTAAAAAAAAAAATTACCATGGTAATTCTGGAGGGTATGCACTGCACCACTTCCTGGATCACTTGCATTAAAAATAATTCTGTTTGCAGCCTGCTTGTACAAACGAAAAACTAAATACTTAGTACTGTTTACACAGAACTCAAATCCTTCAGCTTTAAGCACCATTAATGCCTGTTCAGCCTTGTATAGAAAATAATCTAAATTTTTTCTTACATATTACAGGTTGTTAAGGCTACTGCCAAACCCCAACTCTTAACCTGACCCTGAGCATCCGAAAGGTTTGCCTGAAATGATTCCAACTTAAGTCTAAGTCTAGCTGATATGACAGCTGTGTAACTTCATATAGCGCTGGTTAAGGAGTTTTTGAATGAGCTCCACTCCTGAACTAAATGAGTACGACAATCTGAAAAGAGCCCTTTCCAAAAGAAAAAAAATGTTGTCAAAACACATTTTAAAAGAAGATGTCTTAACCAAGGATAAAGTAACTTTCCAATGTGTAGTCAAGGTCTGCCCAGGGAAACCTCATAAGGATATGATGGAGTCATGGTTTTGTTTGCCTTTTCAGCTTTTCCCGGTTAGGGGTCACCACAGTGATTGGCAGTCGATTTTTATTGTGCCGAGTTGCCAGCCCGACGCCCAACCTTCACCTAAGGCATGCCCATTCACGCATGTCTTTCAGAGGCCACTCGACCGTGGGGAAGACATGCAGACTCCACACAGAAGGCACTCCAGCTGAGAATCAAACAGGAGAACCTCTTGCTGTGAGGTAACAACGCTACCGCTGTACCACTGCGGATATAGTCTGAGAGCAAAATTTGAGCCATAATCAAGGTATTAGCCATACACCCCATACACCCAGATATCATGATTTTATTATTCCTTGAAAAAGAGTAGAAATGTGGTGAATAGTAAGTTTGCATATCCTGAGATGACTTTAAAATATGGTGTACATCTTCCAGCCTAAACATATTTATATACACCTCAGACTTGCAGAGCTGTCTCTTAAAAAGAGCCTAGACACCATCTAGTCACCTTTTGTTTAACTGCTAGAACATAAAGCTCAAAGTTGGGAAGCCCTAACTCACCAGGGTTTTTCCTTGCAACCAGAAAACCACACACCTTCTGCCATGAGACCCAAGATCTTAAAAGAGATGACAGCTCCTGTGGGGCCACACCAAGGGACAAGTAAGCATTAACAACCATGAAGAAGGGACCATTACAGAATCCTTTTACAGAAACAGATTATTCCTTCATCATTACCAAAAGCATCTATAAGGTAAAATGAGGAATCTCGTCACTGTAATATTATTACCCCCTTCTCCTACCCAGTCCTACATGGATGAAAGAAGAAAAATAACCTGAGGCATAAATACCCTGAATAGATTCCAGGTGTGTCTCTTTCAGAAGCAAGAAAATGGGCTTAAACCGGAAAATGCAGGCAAGAAATTCTGTCTCTCATTCAAGCCTAAAACGCTGTTCTTGTATACTTCCAGTTCACACACATGATTCCTTATGGCATCCAAAACTTATTTTGGGTCTGGCTTCTTTAAGTGACTAACCAAATAGTAACAGGTAGTATTAAAATGGACAAGACGTTATTAAAAAATTACACTAAGAATGTTAGTGTAGGATGTTCTGCAGTGGAGAAATTAATATTTGCTACATATTGTTCATATTTTCATATTTATGTTCATATTTTCATAACTGAGAGACCTACATTTTATTGAGGTTTATGGTGTGACACACCAGTATGGGAGACGGGACAATTCACTGTCAATGCTGGTGTATATTACACTGTACTGGTAATATTGTTATTTCTTTGTAATTGTGAAAACAAGCAGTATTTCCATATGTATTTAATACTTCAAAAACAAGTGACTTATAAATTATTGCAGCACATCAGGTGAAACCTTAGATTTTGTTGAAGAAAACTATATTTGATATTTCCACTTTAAGTTGCACATCTTGAGAGATATCCAGTATTATTTGTATTGTTAATTATACAGTTAAACATATGTTTTCATATTTCTGTAAACAACTCATTAAAGATGCACTTGTAGAAGAATTTCTTGTTACCATGTGAAAGTTTGTGTAGTTAACAATGTATGTCAAGGTTCTACAGTTTTCAAGATGTGAAAATTTGTTTGTGAAAGTGTAGAAAAAATGTAATTTGGAGGTTGTGTGCATTGTAGTATATTACAGCATTTGTAGAAAAGACTATGAATGCACTGTTACAAATGAAAATACTTCTTACTGATAACATTGTTATGTCTACAGTTTTAATAGCTTTTATTGTGTACAAAATATTTACATTTGTTTATCTTATGCTTTTTAAGTTTATTTTTCAGAAAATGCTCTGGAATGCAAGATGTATGTAGGCTGCTAGAGCTGTGACATTCCACACCACGTAGGTGTTAATGAGTTAACATTACAAATAGATGCAAGAAGTCCATATAACAGGAACAGTAAGTCCTCCCCAGCGCAAGTCATGATTAAGTTAATGGTAGCATTAAACTAAGCACTAAGATTTGTAGTTACCAACCTAGTGGTTTAAGACCCAGCAAAAAGTTAAGGAACTAAAACAGCTCATAGCAATTGTCTATGCACCAGACAAAAATAATAGTATCATAAACGAAAAAAGAAAGCTATATACTTGACAGTATACAGACTCAGTTTTAAGTAACAATGAGCAGGATATGAGCAGAGAATGACTGCCATGCACCAGTTGAAGTGAAGGTAAAAGAAACAATTTGTGCTGCCCGGTGACATGAGCTGAAGTGGAGATGAGCACACATGACTTCCCCCATAAACTCCAACAAAATAAATGGTTCTTAACTTGTTACAAAATGATGTGTAAGTGGGCTGTACCACTTTTATTTCCTGCCAAATAAGATTTTAACCAAATGAGCCTATCTAATATATACACGCCAAAGAAAATAAGAACATACGGTGTAGCAAGAGAAAGCAATTGCAATAGCAGATCCTTATCTTCCACTACACAAACAGGTCAAGTTACAAGATTCTCCTGGGCAGCTAGTACTGCTTTATGTGCTGCCTTTTGTTTATCATAAGCAGGGATTGCAGCCCTGGTCAGTTTATACATACCATGCTTACAAATTCCAGGGACATGCACCAACAAACATTGGTCTTATGCCATTGCACATTGGTCATTGGAGTAGGATAACTGGTTAAACATATAAATAAAAAAATACCTACAACTAATCTGCCCTCATGATCACACCACTGTCACGCTCTCCAGACACTCAGCTGGCTAGAGTTTCCTAATCAACTCTCATTTACCCAACTTCTCATTATCCGTGTTATTTTGAATAAGCCCTTTTTTTGCCCTAGCATTTCCTCACTTGTCTCCATCTGTAAGTCCCCTCTATCCCTCAGAACCTCTGACCAATGTCTCTTACAAATTAACAAACCTAAAAACTCTGTTGGACAAAATCTCTACAGCTGCTTCCCTGCTCTTGCATGGAACAAGCTCCCCATGAACCTTAGAAACATTTCCTACATCCACGAATTCAAGAAAACTCTCAAAAAGTACCGTAATAGCACATGGACTTCCCTCTGTAATCATCCCGCATGAATCCACCCTTTTCTCTGTCACTATCCTCTCTATTCCTCCCTTCCCTACTACCATAACTCACTTAAGTGCTGTGTATTGTACAATTACCCTCTGAAGATAACCCACTGTGTTATACACATTCATTCAGATGTTTTATTGTATATTTCTTTGCTATGTTGTTTTTCAGTGTTATAATGCCTCTTACTATATTGTACTGTGGAGCTTTATCTACATTTGCTTAACTGTTTTATTGTAAATTTTTCACTGTATTCATCTTCAATGTTGTAAATTTTCTTGCTTACTTGTACTGCGGTTCTTCCCGGGCGTCCACTGAAAAAGGGCTTTTGCTCAGATGGACTATCCCGGTTAACAAATGTCAAATAAATAAATTAGACAGTGATTATGATGCAGTATTCGGACACTTCAGTCTCCTCTCAGGCAACAGGATTTCTGAATAGCTAGGGGTGGAGGGTTCAGGTGTGACTCCAGGTATCCAAGATCAAGGAGAGCCACCAATGGCAGAAGATGGTCTGCTCCACATGGACAAAAAATAAAAAATAAATAAATACAAATAAATAAAAAAAAGAAGACAATTATAATTTTACAAAATTGTGGTAAACACGTTGAGCAATACTGCACTCAGTTATCCTTTCATTACTACTGATTTTCTAACAGGAAATGCTACCATCTGTAAACACCATCCAAAACAAATCTGCATTTCATTCATGTTTACCATCAGTGTAAGTATCCATAGAGCAGCCTCTTTTTTCAGCCTTCCCTGATCCTGCACCCCATAGCAGTGGATCACTGCACGTTCCACTTTTATGTCTAAAAGTAAAAAAGACTCTTTGTCTTAGAAAACATTGTGGTTGTAACTCTGCTTATAACTTTCTGTTATCCATCCATCAGTCCTTAACCCCCTTTTTCTCATTTTGCGCATGGGGTCAGAGTGTCACTTCAACAACGGCAGTCATCTTGAGGCAAGGTTTACACAGCCGGGTGGCTAGCTCCACCACGGTAGTTCAGCCGTACCACTCGCACACATGGCTAATTTACAGTGTCCAATCCTCCTACTGCATGTCTTTGGAATGCGGGAGGAAACCAGAGCACCTGGAAAAAACTTGTACAGCCACAGGGAGGACATGCAGACTCTGCACAGAAGGCACTGCAGCTGAGAATCGAACTGGAGGACCTCTTGCTATGAGGCAAGAATGCTAATTGCTGCACCACTATGGCTGCCTGCACCACTGCAGCTGCCTTAAATTATAACTTTCTGTTACGTGCTTATAAAATTATGTCAAGCAATTCCCCACTCATGCTTTGCTGTCAAGACTGGTTTTTAACATAATTTCTTGATCACATAATACAAAGGGTTATGATTGGGCCACAGATCATAACCTGTTTATTATGTGTTTGAGATATGGGTACCAAGAAATTCAGTGGCAGGTTCTTTGTAGTGCATGGAGCTTTATCTTTTCCATTTATTAGTAGTTACTGTAAAAAACTAAAACAAAAAGTGGTAAGTGTTTTGCTGGCTGTCAAAGTCATAAAGCATTTAGCCACTTAGCAAACACTGTCAGAAAGTCAGTGTAATACAGTCGCTTATGCTTATAGTCATCTTGCTGTGCCTGTAAACTTACCAGATTTTTGCAGAATGTCCTGAGTTTTGCCTCATCTGTTTGATGTGTTCCTCTTAAAATCATTGATGTGAAGTTGTTCAATCTCGTTCATTCTTCACTGATGGTTTCAGAGCCGATCCTCGGCTCCGACACGGCCAACTAGCAAGCTCAAAGTTCTCCAGTAGCTCGAGACCCAACCCCTTATCCCACAATGCACTGCTGGAATTACCTCAGATCTAGTTTGCCACGGCACAGATCTCTTGGTTTCCAGTGTTGCTCGAGACTATTATTGGGAGTTTTCAACTTTCAGAAAGTGTTGTGACTTAGGCTCCACTGACTCCTCATAAAATCATTGTTTTTCAAATAACTCCTAGAGGATTGCAGTCAATGAATAGTGACATACATTTGAGTTTCAGAATTCTTATCCTGAATAGAAAATGCAGGCGACCACAAATCCTGTTATTCCAGCAACTTTCTAAGTTTGTAAGAAGAACAGGCATCTCATTAGTACGGGCAGCAGGCAGAACCAAATCTTTTATTCTGCTGCTGTCGTTTGCTGGTCAGTACTAAAAGATTTTACTGCCTAGCCTGAGACCCGACCTTAACAAGTTAAGCAGGTGATGCTTAACAATTAAGGTCAGGTCTTGTGCCACTGTAGCTCTTAACTGTCTTTTTCTGAGTATCAAAATGTAATCACCACACTCCACTCCATGCACTACAACCCATTTATTATTGCCCACAACAAATTGTGTGTTGCAGTCTGTTTCACTGACACCTAGTAAACATCTTAAATGCTAAAATATAAATTATTTAAACACAAACTACTGTTAACACTAAAATATCACATAGGACAGCAGAGGTGAAGAGGCATATGACCCACTCAGTCAAAACAGAGGAAGCCACCTCTAGTAATATACCCGTAACAAGTGGCATACCCCAAGGGTCGGTCTTTAGGCCTGTACTGTTTGGGGGATATACTTTTCTGAGGTGCAAGCCAAAACCAGTGTTCTGTGGCTGACCAAGTTTGCAGATGACTGCAAGCTGGGCACGGTCATAAATTCCCCTGTTGATGTGAACATCCTCCAAGAGGGCCTTACCCAAACTAATGACTGGTGCCAGAAGCATGGCCTCAAACTGAATGCCAAGAAATGCATTATTATCCCCTTTGGGGAAAATGGAGTCCCCACTAATTATCACAGTAAGAACAACATACTAAGCACACGGTCAGTCATGAGGGACTTGTGCACCCAGGTTGATAGCAACCTAACTTTTGACCACCATATTGACTCCATTGTACGGAAGGCTTACTACATGGTCCACCTCATAAGTAAGGGTATTTCATCCAGGAACAAGGAGGTCATAACATCCCTGTACTCCTCCCTTATCAGACCCATTATAGAGTACAGCGCCCCTTTTGGCATGTACCTTGCCAAGCACATGCAGCAGTTGGAGAGACCACAGAGGTTCCTGACCAGGAAAATCCAGGGTCTCAAATACCTGTCCTATATAGATAGGCTAAAAGCCCTGTCCCTCTACTCAGTCTCGTACCGACTGCTCAGAGGTGAACTGTGTCTGGCATACAAGAACTTCTCAGACTTGGCCTTGATGGTGTTGCTGCATATCTGCAAGTCAAACTCCACTCATGAAACCCACACGCAAGGCCTCAACCTGGTCTGTGACATTAATAGAACCTGTTGGCAGGATAGGGGTGTGTCCCAACGACTCCCCCATCTGTGGAATAGACTCCCTCTCCATGTCAAGTAGAGTACATCACTAGCTCTCTTTAAGAGGAACGTGGATGACTGGATGGCAAACAGCAAATATACCCTTGGGATCCCACCTGTGTCCCTGCTGGACAAGGAAAACAGGTGCTGACTTTGTGGGAACATGGGTGAAATTCTTGGCTAGGCTTATAAGGGCCTCCAGGCCAGTAGCCTAGTGTCGTCCTATGACCCCTACATGACTGAATACTAACTGGTAGCTAATAGTAAACCTCTTTATCTGTAGTCAGAATCACCATATGGTATACTTTGGAAATAATTAAATGTGTTCACAGCATGTCTTTAACCTTATCTAGTTTAATAAATCCAGGAAAACAGGTATTGCCTGGGCGGGCACTATTTCCTCAGTTTATGCTGAGCATTATTGCTTGCTTAATGTATTTTACTTCTATTTATATACTTTCTCATGCTTGCTACTACATTGCAGTGATGTATGCATCATTCGTCTGTTACAAGTTAATGAAGTGTTTACATTTATTTTATTATACTGCAATGTTCTTCTGGTCCTGGATGATATATACAAAGGTTCTTTGGACCAACCCACCCAATTAATAAAAGTCCTTGTTGCAGAGTAGAACAATAAAAGGAAGCACACACTAGATATTAATATTATGAACCATTTTATTTTACATGAAGTTTCAAATGTTGATCTGTAGTTGCTGGCTGCTCTTCTCTGAAAGGGGATTGGCAGTGCTCTGTTGTAATGCAGTATAGCTACTTGTAATTAAATGTCACAGAGAAATTCTGAAGTTCAAGGTGAACAGCAATCATTGCTATTAGTTCAGACAACTGTCTTTCATCCTTTTATTTACCATAAGGGTGTTTGCAAAGTATTTCTGTCCTAGCAGTTTTTATCATCTTGTACATTATCTTTTGGTAATTTCAAAGCCTTGCAAATGTTTGTTTTGACAATTTCTTATGATGCACACTTCCTTAGTGAGTTAGGAGTGCTCATTTGGATCTCCTTTCATATAAGCAAGTAAGTTAGTCTTGTGTATCGTTTTGTTTGTACTGAGAGTGGCAATATAAGCCCTTCATGCGTTCTAACAGTCTGCCCCTAGAGCATTGCAGGATAAGAATAGTCAACACTACAGTTATGTAATGTCCAAGAAGCATGGATGCGCCAAGTCATTTTCTATTTGCCAAGATCTCTTAGGCTGCTGGCATTAAGCTGAAATTAGAGGGTTTTGGTTAAATGTGAATCTGCCATAGCACTGCTACCTCCTCTTGAATAAGAAGGATACAAGTTAGAATCTGGTCACTCAAGGGAACAGTTATTTGTCTGTGTATTCATTCTATTCCCTGTAATTCAGAATGTTCAAAATTCTTATTGCTCAGTTCTCTTAGACAATTTATGTTTTGGGAAAAAAAAAATGTTTATGTATGTATGCAGCTCACTGTTGTGTATTTATATTACTTGTTCTTATTTGTGTATATACTGTTATATGCTTGGTTGTTCATTTACCTGGTTAACAAAGGAAATAAATTAATAAAAATATATATTTTTTGTTGTGTCTTTCGGCTTTTCCCGGTTAGGGGTCGCCACAGCGGAACTCCGGTTCACTAATGATTGGTAGTTGATTTTTACGTGCCGAGTTACCAGCCCTGACGCACAACCTTCAACGAAAGTACGCCCATTCACGCATGTCTCCACGCAGAAGACGCTCTAGCTGAGAATCAAACCGGACAGAGTCTTACTGTGAGGTGACAACGCTACCGCAGCACCACTGAATAAATTAAATATAAATATCCTAAAAGTGGGTAAGATGACTTTCACATATAAATATCCTAAAAGTGGGTAAGATGACTTTCACATCATTCTGGTTTCTTGTTGCTTTTTCAGCTAACACTAGGGCCCCAGAAAAACACCCACATGTGCCAGTCTGTTATTTGTATGAAAAACTGAAAGATCAGGCCCCCATGTATTCACCCTATTTTCTTGCATACCTATTTGTTTATTCTCCATTGAAAATTTAGAAGATAACTGCAACCTAAACACAGTTTTTTCTTATACTGTAGTGTATCTCCACCCTGGAAAGTAGTACCAGTCCTGTCACGTGTAAGTAAAGCATGGTTCCAGTGTTTTCCCCTTTATGTGGCCTTTTTATGCTGTTAAAATTCCTGTAGTTTGCTCATTTCACATGAAATTTGCAAAAGTACCTTCAGCAATTCCTCTTTCTAGTTCCTGCATTTTATTGCTCACTACAGTATCTTTCTTTCAAGAAAAGCCCTCATATAATAAGTTGTTTGGAGCCCTGCTTTCTTTCTCAGTCATTTTTTTTTTGTCCCAGTAAAAGTGTTTCTACATCTGTCCGTTCTTTGAAGGGCAGGCTTATGCAGATCCGTGCTCATATAGACAGTATAGAAACTACTGCTGTGCAGAGCCAAGTCTTTTGATACAGAAGAGTCAGCAGCTCACTGAAGACAACAAAACTTGACATCTCTGCCTACCTGAGTGAATGTGTGGTGGAAGCATACCTCTCAATGGTCCAGCATTTTACCGAAAGGCTTGATTTTCACCTCATATTTTTGGTCTATTCCTCATAAAATGTCTGGTTTTCTGACGAATTGATAAGGATTGAAGTCATTATCTCCAAATATTTGAGTTTCAGACTTCATATTCATCAGAATATGCATGCAGGTGTGATACTTGTTTGTAACAATAATATTTAAAATCTCTTCCTGACCCCCCCCCCCATTATTTTTTGGCTTTTTCCAGAATTCTTGCTGTAAAAGTTTGATAGGTATGGGTGGAAGAGATATACTTTAGATAAATACATGTACTGTGTCCCAAATTCATCTTATGTATTTATTATGTAGCTGAAACAAAAGTGATCCATTTAGAAAATGGGAAAGAACATGAATCACAGGGAGTTTAGTGACTGAAAAAAAATCACCAATACTCTTCACTCTAGACATTCCTATACAGAGCAACAGTTCAGTGAACTTCTAAGTGAATGCCCTAACAAAACAAAGCAATAGGAGAAGCAAAAGAAAAAAAATGTAGTGACACAGTCCATTTTGAATGGATGTTTACCTGTAAAACAATTATGTTAGTGAGTAGCCCACTTCAAGCCATTTGTCGTAGAACAGATTATAATAAAAAATAGCGTTAATCATATTGACAGTATTGAGAGTTTTCATGGAATGGGATTTTGATATGTTTTTCCTTTTTTTTCAGTCTCCTTTTCCAGGAGATGACGAGGAGGAAGTGTTTGACAGCATTGTGAATGATGAAGTACGCTACCCACGCTTTCTGTCCACAGAAGCCATTGGCATTATGAGAAGAGTAAGTAAAGGCCTGTGTTGGAATTTTCATATTATGCATTTGCTGTTTTGAATAGCTGAATCAACATTTGAATAAATCATATAATGTTAACAAGCTTATGGGGTCGTATGGGCAACTATTTGCCTCAGATTGTTCAAGGCAAAACCTCTCAAAATGCCATTTCTACTGTGTTAATTATGAACTCCTTGAGTCTTTCATTAACCTTGTTTTTTTTCTATTTGTGTTTGTAATTTAGATTTGCATACTTAAACATGCATGCAGTTAATTTACAGTTGCAGAGTCCTGTGTTCAAACACTTCTGTTTTCCTTTTTTTTAAACCAAGATTCACTCTGCTAGTTCTGAACTGCTGCAGGCTGCTTAGCTCTGTTTTTACAGAGCAGAGGGTTTTGCCTCCTGAAGTTTCTCTCTTAATCTTTGAGAGTATCTCTGAGAGGAAAGCACTTTTGCTCAGGAATCAGGATCACTAAGAAGCTTATTCTCAGCAACCTTCTTGTTAATTTCAGTGGATAATAAACCACAACTAGGAGCCTACATACTGTGACCTACTTAGCCATCTAATTCTTGCTAGCTTTCATTGTTATTTTCTGCAAATGCCAGGACTTAACCAGCATTTGCTTCCAGTAATATTTGCTGTCTGCTGAACCGTCTGCGCGTCAGTTATTCAAGGTAACAAGCTGTGATCCTGTGGGGTACAGAAAATAAGGTTCACAAACACAGGAACTTTTTTCCTTAGAGTACCTCAGCTCGGACATTTAATAGGATCAAAGGCAATTACTGTGCAGTTAACAATATTCATGTAAATGCTGCTGTGTATTATGTAACCTCACCCCCAGAAATGCACACCATTCCATCATGTGCACAAACAGTGTGTCCTTTGTAGCAGTAATAGTACAAGAAAATGGAGTGAACCAGGTGTGTGTGTGTGTGTGTGTGTGTGTGTGCGCTCATTTATTTCATATATCAGATTGTAGTAGAAGCATATGCTAAGTCACTTTTACAGACAAGGAGTTAATGGTGATGAATGGGTTTAACAAAATATGCAGAGTAGTAACTAAACAGTACTGCCGTAAATCAAATAAACCTAAGGGAGTACAGAAGTCTGTTAAATAAAATTTTAGGTTGCAGGCAGTTACAGACAGTTCATGAATTCCGTATTAGAAGAAATGTACCAGTTTCTCAAATTAATGGAGTTAAAAGCTACTTTTACTGAACTCTGACTTTAAACTATAAAAAAGTGTGTGTATTCCTACCAAGTACTACTATTCCTTAGAGCTTTGGTCCCTCCAATGTGTATTTCCTGGGAAGTTACTTAACAGAGGTAATGCAGCCAAGTCACCTCTGAAAAGAGATTCTTGTGTCTAGTGGGCTCAGCTGGTCTACATAAAAAGAAAGTAAAATAAAATTACCAGTATCCATATGTTACTTAATCCTAGTGTATGCTACCACCATCTTTCTCTCCAATTATGGGACCCTCGGTAAAAATGGAAGTAACAAATGGTATCCCTTGACATTTGGAAATGTTGTGATCTCTGTCTGTATAGTTTGATGACTAACTTAATGTTCACTTGTATATATTGCTGATATGATCTTTCTTTGCTTACTGTTCTATTATGCACAAAATACTGCTCAGTAACAAAGTCTTTACTTTACATTATGTATTATTATCATCATTGTTTGTTGTATTAAGTGGAGCTTTTCTCCCCGGACTCCGCTGTAAATGGACCTCTTCCAGTCGGACCATCCCAGTTAACAAATGTAAAATAAATAAATTAAAAATAAAATAAAACAGTAATTACACCTGCACATGAAACAGTGAGGGACAGATTTAAAACCATTTTTGAAATTTGTTGTTTCTGAAGTACATTTTCTGTCTGTATAAGCTTTGAGTATTTTTAAAGATGCATTTTAAATAGAGGCCCATAGTCTGTGCTTTCTGCAGGCCCCCACTCTCTTTTGAGCTAGTACCAGTAAAATCTGTTGTTGTCACAGTTATCCTATGCTGCATAATTTTCTTTTTTCTGTATACCATCTCCTTTTGTATGGGTAATATATACATCTACAAGATGGGCATGACTTTTGCTTTATTAATTAAATGAATATGTCAAGAGTCTCAGACTCGGGCAACTCAAAAAACACATGAGGTTGGGTACACAGCTGAAAGTGAATGTCAAAAATTCTCAATCTTACAAAGTAATAAAAAAATTAGTATGTCGGTTAGTTTTGCAGTAGTAACTATTAACTGTAACCTACTTGACAAGTTGTGCTAAACAGCTAGCCTTTGCCGAAAACACAACATTTGCTACAAAGTACAAATATGTCAAACAAGTTGAGGCAACATCCCTCTCTCTACCTTGGCTTACATGTAATAGATGTCTTTTATGATTCAGTATAACTTATCCAAAGAGGCATAAAAGCTGCATAACTGTACACATGGCAGCGAAACAACACTATAAGGCAAGCAGCTCCACTGGAGTCATTCCCTGTTGATTCTCAGTACCACAGTAAAAAAAAAAAACTTCGGTTGCATAGTTTATATAGGACAGCAAAACCACTTTAAAGGATGTTACTGACTTGTTTTTGACAACTGCCGCAATAAAGTGAGTCACAAATGTGTATATGCACATAAAAAGAATGTGAAACTTTCTTGCTAGGAAGCTACATGACTGCTCATCTGGAAGCAGAATGACACTGAGGAAAGCAGCTGTACCTGGTGCAGAACACATTCCCTCTCGGTTTTTATTGCCAAAATAACAAGCTTTCATTTGCACAATGAATATAGGATGGTGAAATCATTTTTAAAGGATGTGATCAACTGTTTTATTCTGACATGTGCCTTGGTGGAGTCAGTCATATTGATGTATAGTTAGATATACAAACCTTCAAGAAGAAATATTTTTTAAAAAATAATGTGAAATCTTTTCAGTATAAATGATGTGAAATTTTCCTAAGAAGCTACTCAACAAAACATCAGGTGAGCAGTTACACCTGAAACACATTATATTCCCTTGAGATTTATAGAATGTACCACAGTCCCTTGAGATTTATAGAATGTACCACAGTAGCAAGCATTTAGTTGGACAATGTACCACAGCAAAATCATTTTTTTAAAGGACATTACTGGTTAATGTGTTCTGGCAAGCACCTTGATATACTGCGGCAGAAACATACATGTGTATATATATATATATATATATATATATATATGTCTGTGTGTGTGTGTTTGTGTATATATATATATATATATATATATATATATATATATATATATACATATACACACACACACACACACACACACACACACACACACACACACACACACACACACACACACACAGTTTCTAAGGAGCAGCAAGTACAGATCCTTCACTCAACCCCACAACAAGGTAGAATAGCTGTAGAACATAACACTATGGGGACTTACTCCAGTTTATCTTTATTTTATTCTAATGACACTCGTATAACAATATATTTGCTTGCTATAAATTTACAGTGACAAAAATTAACATTTAACTTAAAATATTGTCATGACCAACGACTGGTGTAAGAACCATGGCCTTAAGCTCAATGCCAAAAAATGTGTCGTCATCCCCTTTGGGAAAAACTCTGTTCCCATGAATTACCACATTGATGGTAGTCCACTGAACACAGAAGACGTTATAAGAGATCTGGGAACACAGGTTGACAGCAACCTCTCTTTTCACTACCTCATTGCCACTGTGCTCAGAAAGTCCTTCTATGTGGCACATCTCATTACTAAGGGTTTTGCATCCAGGAAAAGCAAGGTCATTGTCTCCCTCTACTCTTCCTTCATTAGGCCAATCATCGAGTACAAATGCCCCATTTGGCATGTACCTCACTAGACACCTGCAGCAACTGGGGAGACCATAAAAGTATTTCACAAAGATGATCCTAGGCCTTAAACAGTTGTCCTATATGGACAGACTAAAAAAACTCCAACTATTCTCTGTCTCATATCGCCTACTTAGAGGCGATGTCTGCTTGGCCATGTCTGAACCCAGCTCTGTTAGAAATGCTACATCTAAAGAAATCTCAATCCCTCCGCACCACATGCTGCAAAGACCTCAACCTCATTACCACAGTCAACAGAAGATGCTGGAGAGACAGGTTCATAACCCAGAAGACTGCCCATGCTATGGAATAGACTTCCCATACATGTCAGAGCACCTTACAGGCCCTCTTCAAGAGAAATCTTGAAGAGTGGATGGAAAATAGAAAATTCACCCTGGGATCACTCCAGTGCCTCTACTCGACAGAGGCACTGGGGACTAAGGTCGGGTGTCACGATGCCAGGGTAATCCTCTGGGTTAGGCTTGTAAAGGCTCCAGGGCCATTAGCCTAGTACACACCTATGAATCTATGAAACTATGAACTAACCAATTCAAACTACTCTATGCAGATCCCACTGTGGTTCTTGGATCTAATATTTCTCTACACACAAAAAAACTGCCATCTGAACTAACCAATTTAAACTACTCACTCTATGCAGATCCCACAGTGGTTCTTGGATCTAATATTTCTTTATCACAATTTCTGCAAAGCCTATAAAAGGACTTTAAATAAATACATAAATGAATAAACATATACACTTTAAATAGGTAAAAACAACATGAGGCAGTCTCTGGTCTCCTCCAAGTAGGAGATATGAGACAGAGAATAGTTGGAGTTTGTTGATTCTGTCCATGTAGGACAAGTGTTTAAGTCCTAGAATCCTCCTTGTGAGGTACTTTTGCGGCCTCTCCAGTTGTTGCAGGTGTCTAGTGAGGTACATGCTAAATGGGGCATTGTACTCGATGACTGGCCAAATGAGGGAAGAGTAGAGGGAGACAATGACCTCTTTCTTCCTGGTTGCAAAACCCTTCGTAATGAGATGTGCCACATAGAAGGACTTTCTGGCCACAGTGGCAATGTGGTGGTCAAAAGAGAGGTTGCTGTCAACCTGTGTTCCCAGATCTCTTATAATGCCTTCTGTATTCAGTGGACAACCATCAATGTGGTGATTCATGGGAACTGGGTTTTTCCCAAAGGGGATGAGGACACATTTTTTGGCACTAAACTTAAGACCATAGTTCTGACACCAGTCGTCGGTCTCAGTGAGGCCTTTCTGTAGGATGTCAACATCACTTGGGGAGTTAATAATGGCTCCCAACTTGCAATCTTCTGTGAACTTTGTCAGCCAGGGTCCTTTTGTGTTGGCCTGGACTTCTGAGAAGTAGATACCAAACAGGAGAGGACTCGGGACCGATCCCTGTGGGACTCCACTCATGACTGGTCGGCGGTCTGACTTGGAGTCAGCTACCTTCACACTGTGGGTTCTATCTGTGAGTCAGTTTGCAACCCACCTAGTGGTATAGGGGTTGATGCCTAGCTTAGTGAGTTTTTCTATGATTCCTGAGTGGGGAATGGTATCAAAGGCCTTGGCCAGATCAAGGTAGACTGTGTATGTACCACCTTGCCTTCATCCACAGCTCTGATGACTAACTCAAAGAAATCAACCAAGTTGAGCAGGCATGATCTACCCTTCACAAAACCAAACTGTGTAGGATCCAGAGTTTGGAGATTCCCTATATCCTTGTTTATTAGGTCCATGATGATCCATTCCATAGCTTTCAGATGGCAGGTTTTTTTTGAGTATAGAGAGTTGCAGTGGACCTAATATTGATCCATGTGGAGTAGCATCTGAAAATGTGCTGTCAGAAGAACAGTTCAAAGTTGTACTATGAAGGTTCTGCTGTGCAGAAAGGTGCAGTAAAGCACAGCCACCTCTATCAAAATTATGAAAAGATGCCTGCACACTGATCAGCTCTCCCAGTGTGACATTGCGAGTTTTTACTTTGTCTGTAATAAATATAGTGCAGGACAATAAAAAGCTATACATCACTCATTTTGTATCTGGTTCTGCAATAATTTTACACATTATTTATACTGTTTTAATCACCTTTACCTTGTATTTAATGTGTTTTTAAATTGGCTGTAGTCATTTTAATTGATGTGTTTTGACTTTATTATTTTTGATTGGAAAGCTTTTAAATACCTGTAGTGTGTCAACCAGCCCACATCTGAGGAAGTTTTAAAACGTACGCATACTGATGTTCATCGTGTTACACTGCTGCAGTCATTACATTTGGGTTATCCTGCCATCAGGCGGTCCCGTAGTCGGCCAGAGTTCCAAAGTCTTGGTCCGGTGTCAGTTGCTGTCGCTTCTTCCCTGACGTCAGTGCGCCAAGGGTATATAAGATGCATCCGATACCATTTTCTTCAGTCTTTCTTGCCGTGCGGTGCCTGAAGCAAAAGCAGTTCGCAAGTGCCGGTCAGCCGACTCCTGAGATTTTCGAAGTCGAATTTCAGATCCAAAGTCTTCAATAAAGCTAAGTACCCCATTGGGGAAACTTTTTTCTTGCCTCAGACCGATGTCAGAAAAAGTTAATAATTGTATTTCTTGTGGTACGCAAATATCTCATAAGGACTTCCACTCTTACTGTATTCCATGCCTAGGCCATGATCACGACGTCACTAGTTGTCGGTTTTGTGCTAGATTTAACAAACGCACTATAAAAAGACGTTTTGATTTTGCTTTGCACTACTTTGGCCGAAGGTTCAATTATACTGTGCCGTTGGATCAGCTGACGACCTCAGTACCGAAAAAACGCAAAGACAAGCATAAAGACAGGCATCCGAGGTCCAAAACTGACGACGAAACCTCTTCTAGGCCAGTCGCCGGTTCTAAGTGAGGTGGTTTCGCAGCCCCTGACACCCACTACCTCAGAGCCACAGGCCGCTTCCGACTCCTACATGGAGACATCTAGGCCTCTGGAAACTCAAGGTATTGGGCCTATGGAAACTAATCCCTCAGATGGGTCTGGAGCCGCTGAGCAGGCATCGGCTTCTGAGGGTGTTTTCAGACCTTCACAACTTACCATTAAAGCAACAGCCAAGACAAAAGTACCATTAAAGACAAAGAAACAAGTACAGCATTCTCCTGGACAGTCCTCCATGCCTAAGAAACAGATGCTTAAAATTGCCGAAGACCTCATTACTCTAATCAGGGGTTCCCATCCCCCTCCTGAGAAAAGGCCTAGGCAGGATACAGACTATGACTCCTCTGATCAGGTTTCCATTTCCTCTGATTCCTCTTCAGACCAGGGTTACTCTCTACCCCCCCCTGCCTATGAGGACTCTGATGCTGAAGAATCTATCCCTGCAGCCTCTCCTCCTGAGGATTATTCTTTTGGGGAAACTACATACCATGAGGGAGCATTTCCATTGAGAAAGTCACGATTACTCAGAATCCAAGAAACGGCTCAGAGATTTCCTCTTATTGCCTCTGCACAGGCCCCTGGCTATTCTGCCTGTGCTAGATATTGTGGATGATGTGTTCTCTGAATCCAGCTTATCTCCTGATTCTTTGCCCACTGCTCCAGCCAAGCCAGATAGGTATTATAGAGTTCCTGACTCTCACAAGTTTCTTTACAAAAACCCTTCTGCTGATCCAGAAACTATTTCCCAGGGTCCAAAATGGGTTAAGGCTTCCATTGCAAAAAATCCAGTACCCTCTGACAGAGATTCCAGAGCTTTGGATAGATGGGGGAAGAAAGTATACACTTCTGCAACTTTAGCAGTAAGAGCTTTAAATTGCCAGTTTCACATGCTTAAGTACCAACAATATTTAATGGCACAGTTAAAACAGAAAATGCTTGCAAACTCAGAAGCTCCTGATTGTAAAGAAATGCAGGATTTATTGCATGCAGTTGAACAGGTGGGAAAACATACTCTGCAATGTGGTTTTGATTCTTTAAAGGCCTCTTGTAGAGCTGCAGTTACAGGTTCTGTGATTCGAAGACATGCTTGGTTAAAAGAACAGAGTTTACCTGATCATGTTAAGGCAAAATTATTGGATGCTCCTTTACAGCATGATACCTTGTTTGGTGTTAAGGCAGAAGAGGTGTTAAAGAAAATGGAGGATAAAGCTAAATCTATGCAAACAGTCAAGGATTTCTTACAGGTACAGCCACCTCGGTTTAGCAGAAATTGGCCAACAAAGAATTGGTCCTTTCTAGTGTCAGACAAGCCACAGAGAGGCAGATACAGAGACCCAAGAGGCAGATCTCAACCCCAAGGCACAAACAGACAACGCAGTGGGGCACCTCAACCCCAAAAGGAGGTGAGGACAAGTCTCAACCTTACAGGAAACAGTCACAATGACTTTCCCCTTTGTACGCCAAGCACATCCCTTTTGGAAGCCCCCTTAGGGAGTAAACTAGCACTTTTTTCTCAAAACTGGCAAACATTTACCCAAAACAAATGGGCTCTGAATATTGTGTCTCAAGGTTACATATTACACTTTCATACTTTACTAAGGCTAAAAGGAATGCCAGACCTGCCACAAAATCAATGGGCAGAGGCACAAAAACAAATTTCTGCCCTCATGGACATGAGAGCTATTCAAAAAGTACCACAACAGGAACAAGGACAAGGATTTTACTCAAGACTCTTCCTGGTCCCCAGAAAGGACAAGGCCTGGAGGCCCATACTAGACCTTTCAATTCTGAATACTTACCTGGATATTCCGAAATTCAAAATGTTGACCTTACAGCAGCTTCTACCCATGCTGGCCAAGAAGGATTGGCTTGTTACTCTGGACCTCAAAGAGGCATACCTGCGTGTCCCTATCGGACAAAATTGCAGAAGATACCTCAGATTCAAAGCTGATACAATGCACTACCAATTCTCTGCACTGCCCTTTGGCATATCTTCTGCGTCCAGGGTCTCTTCACAAAGTGCCTGGCACCAGTAATTGCATTTTGCAGACAAAAAGGAATTCAAATATATCCATACCTGGACGACTGCCTCATTCAAGTAGAGACAATGGACATTCTTCTACAGCATCTGGTGTTTGTAAAAAGGTTGCTAATTTCTCTAGGGTATACAGTAAATGAAAATAAGTCAAAACTCGTGCCCTCACAACAGATTATTTTCCTGGGTGCCAGCTTAAATACAACGGCCCAGATGGCTTACCTCACGCCAGACAAACAAGTTCAATTAACTCAATATTTTCAATTACTGGCAAAAAAGTCCCATCTCCCTGCAAGAAAAATTCTGCAGACCCTGGGATTCATGGCATCCTGCATACTAATAATACTATATGCCAGACTGCATATGAGGAAATTACAATGGTACCTAAAAAGTGTTTGGACTCAACACTCTCATAGTTTAGAAGCAGTAATACCAATGATTCCTTGCCTACAACAGGAGTTTCGATGGTGGGCACAGGCATGTCACCTAAACAAGGGTCAGCCTTTTACCCAACCCACAGCCAGGCAAATTCTAACAACAGATGCTTTGGATTACGCCTGGAGAACACACATGGCAGGAAAATGCATTCAGGGCAAGTGGACCGCAGACCAGATGCATCTTCACATCAATCAAAAAGAGATGTTGGCTGTTCAAAATGCCCTAACAGCTTTCAAGGACCTTCTGCATCCAGGACAATTATTACTAAAGACAGACAACACCACAGTAATGTGGTACATAAACAGGCAAGGGGGCACTCATTCTTATCCCCTATGCAGGCAAGCCATGACCTTGTGGAACACAGCTCTAACGTATCAAGTTCGCCTGCAAGCACAATTTCTGCCAGGAAAGAAAAATACTCTGACAGACGATCTAAGCAGAAATATCATGGACCCTCACGAATGGAAATTGAATCCACAAATCTTCAGCATGGTAACGCAAAAATGGGGATGCCCAGACATAGATCTTTTTGCTTCCCCACTGAATTGCCAACTACAAAAATTCTGTATAAGGACATATCACAAACAAGCATGGAAAATGGATGCTCTTTTGTTCAGCTGGAAAACCCTAAAAGTTTATGCCTTCCCGCCACTGCCTCTCCTTTCAAAGGTACTCCTAAAAGCCAGACAAGAAAAACCACAGATGATCCTGATTGCTCCAGACTGGCCACGCCAGCATTGGTACTCTTATCTTAAGGAACTTGGCTCAAGGTCCACCATGGATTTTGCCTCAAATTCCACACCTTCTGACTCAACAAAACAATCAGATCCTGCACGGTCAGCTAAAAACCCTAAACCTGGCTGCATGGCAGATACATTAGTCAAACAGGCAACAACTCTCTCTAAAGCTGTTATGGATGTCATTTTGGAAGCCAGGAGGCCTAGCACCTGGAAAGCTTACTCAGAAAAATGGAAGAGATTCTGCACCTGGAACCAGGCTCAAAGCCTTGACCCTCTTGTTCCAAACATTCCTCAGATTTTACAATACTTAACTGAGATGCTGGACAGAGGCTTATCCTTCTCATCAATTAAGATCCAGGCCTCTGCCATTTCAGCACTTTACAACACGGATCCTCCTTTATTCTCTCACCCCTTGCTAAAGCAGTACCTCAGAGGGGCTAAAAACATAAGACCGCCCTGGAGAGCACCAACACCAACTTGGGACCTCAATTTCATTTTGGAAAAACTGACCCTACCACTTTTGAGCCAACCAATACAGCCGATCTAAAATTTTTATCATGGAAAACAGCTCTGCTCCTTACAGTAACTTCAGCACGAAGAGTCTCAGAGCTACAGGCATTAATGGCAGTGGAACCTTTTATAATTTTTCATCAAGACAGGGTATCTTTAAGGACAAACCCTACCTTTATGCCAAAGGTGGTATCTAGTGTGGCTCTTAACCAAACCATCCATTTGCCAACTTTTTATCCAAACCTCCAGAATAAAGGGGAGAAACTTCTGCATTCTTTGGACATACACAGGCAGCTACGCTTCTACTTGGACAAAACAAAAACTTTCAGGAAAACTGAGCAACTGTTTGTAGCATATGCTGCAGGATCACAGGGCAAGGCTATCTCAAAGCAGACTATATCCAAATGGATAGGACACTGTATTCGGTACTGCTACACACAGCATGGAAAATCAGTCCCAAATAACATTAGGCCACATTCCACCAGGGCAACAGCCACTTCAACAGCCTTTCTCAGAGGAGTACCTACCAAGGAAATTTTGGAGGCTGCAACTTGGAGTTCAGTGCACAATTTTACCAAGCATTACCACCTGCCTCTTTACTCTAAATCCAGAGCACTTGCAGGGCCTCATAGCCAATCCTAACTCTTTATAGACCAGCCACCCAACCTTAGCTTTGGGATTCTACCCAAGTGTAATGACTGCAGCAGTGTAACAGGATGAACATAGTACAGCTTTGTACCTACCATAAATGTAGATGTTCGAGTGTTCACACTGCTGCAGTCCTGGTTACCCTCCCTCCATCCCCTCTGAACTAACTGGACTTATCTATACCTTTCTATCCTATACAACTTTTGTGGTGTATTTGCTGGTAACTGAAGCTATTGTTTTTATTTTATATGTATATTTTTGATTAGCAAATATGTATTGCCTACCTACTTGGGGGCACCTGACATTTGGGGCAAGAAAAACTGAAGAAAATGGTGTCTGATGCATCTTCTATACCCCTGGCGCACTGTCGTCAGGGAAGAAGTGACAGCAACCGACGCTGGACCAAAGACTTTGAAACTCTGGCCGACTGCGGGACCGCCTGATGGCAGGATAACCCAAGTGTAATGACTGCAGCAGTGTGAACACGCGAACATCTACATTTATGGTAGGTACAAAACTGTATTTTTCTATTGAGCGTTAATGTGCTTATGTGCTGTACTGTGTTATACTGTGGAGTGAAAACATTTAATAAATAACTGGAAGAAACAGCAGTTCATAAGCTTTATTGTGGACCCTCCGAGGTTCTTTTTGATTCTGCAATAAACAACTACACTCAATTGTTTTAAAACCGGCATTAGCAACTTTTTTTCCAAGAAAAGGTAAAAAGTTTAAAGTATCATCTAAAACATAGTTAGTATTTTATGAAACCTTCAAAATGCAGTTTTTGTAAACATTTCTCTTTTTTTCAACTGTACCTGCACATATTTGTATGCATTATAGTCTGAAATACAGTTCAGAACCTTAGTTATATATCACACATTTTTTTACCATTAACTTTCATATCTGAAGTATATCTCAAAGGTCTGGATATTAAAAACTGTGGAGCTCAGTTTTGTTTCATAGAAATAAGTCTGAAAACAGTTCAAGACTTCAGACAACCTTCTGGATCCCTGACTGTCTACATCATAAACAGAAGTAGAATTTCTACAGAGTTCACACTTCCTTTCTATTTCCTTACTTCAGTCATTTAAAATAGAAAATCTATGCAGTCATTATGCAGTGCATTACCAGTGAGTTCAGCAGTTAATTTTGTTTTATAAACACAATCTGTTTTTCTGTCAGAACAACCTGCACAGACAACCCCTGTGATTTAGAAATATGCCTGTTGTGATCACAGAGGTACTGAATTATGTAACACAGACCAAAGATAATTATCAATTAACAGGAATCTTATGACCCAAGCTGCTACTAATTAAGAAGAACAGTTGTAGCATTGATAAATTGTTTCTCTCAGTTGCAGCCAGGATTATTGTGAAGTGAAATCACAAGCTAGGAGCATGTATGTACTAATTGCATGCACGTGCTTGACATAGTGACACTAAGAGAACATCTGGAAGCCAGAGTAAATGGCCTCTAGCAATGTTTTTATCTATTTTATTACTGTAAATGTGGAGGAAATGGGATGTATGACACAGTAGAAATAGGGGGAGAGCAAGCAGAGGATCTTACACAAGGACACACGGGAGTTATGAATGGGGTTGGAGAGAGGGAGGAAGGGTTTCCTTTTTTTAAGAAGTAAAATTGGGGAGCAGTGTAATGGGATGGCAGCGGATGGAAAGACAGTCAAAGTATGGAAAGAGGGGCACACAAACAAAGCAGAAAGACCAATGTGTGAGAGATGACAGTGAAGTTATAGACCTACAGATGGAGGGAGGACAGTGATGATGCAGAGTACTGGACGATAAATTTGGGGGATGTGCTACACAAGGAAGGGGAATACCTGGATGAGGAATGTGGTGGTTATCCTACTCCTGCTTCCATGTGGCCTGGGGTAGACCAAGGAGAGGCCAGTCACCACCTTAACTGCTCTCCCCACTGGGTCCCCACCTGTGGTGGTGAAGGCAGAACCAGGAAGTGGTGCAACTCTTGAAGCCACACAAGGACCCTATTCAGGCAACCAGTATATGTTTCCAGCTGCTGATCCACCAACTCCCCTACTCCTTCCACCATCTCCCTCAAGGTGTCAAAGTGTGAACCCCTGGCCGGAGGAACAGTAACATTCCCTTCCCGTGACTGATCTCTGGAGGCCACTGGTGATGCCACCAGGCCACATGCATATTACACCTGTTTGCAGAAGCAGGTCTGGAGCCAGCTGGAATGCTAGTGAGAGAAGGCTGGGCTTGATGTCGGTGTGATAACCTGTGCCATGCCGGTGGCACAGTCATAGCAGATTCTGCAGAAAATGTCAATATAAATGGGTGGAAATAAAATAGTAAATGTCAAAATATTAAAATGAAGGATAATGACAGAGAGGGAGAAACACAATAACTTTAGTATTGGGCATGTAACATATGGATACTCTGAGTGCTACCTAATGTGCTACAGAAGCACTACATTTGGTATTAGGCCACTTCACATAGTTTTGCCTTGATGAAATACCTCAAATGTCTGTGGTAGAATGCTGGGCAGGTGTGTATTGTAACTGTACACATGGCCTGGCTTAAGTTCGGCACAGTGTTGGCATAGGAGTGTTGAATGGTGGGCATTATGGCCAGTGTGTGCTGCAATGGACCTGTAAACCTACTGGACGGTACATGTTCAGAGGCATGCCTTGAAGACTTGCACAGGGGCAACATCATTGCAACTTAGTGGACAGTGCAGCAACTGTGTGCAACAGACAGTACTATCATCAGATGCTTTACAAACACCATAAAGTTATTTGCTACACAGCAGCCCACATTTGGCTTTATCTAGAAAATCAGGGTTGCCCAGCTAAATATGTGAATAACAGAGTCATACATTGTAGTGAAGTATGGGCAGTGTACCTTCAAGAGGTCTACCCCTACCACAGAGCCCAGGCCCCAGTGCAATCTTCCCCTCATACAATCCCCCACCCACCCCTCATTATAGACCCATAGGCCCCCAAGCACATACATATACTACTACTTCCATGACTCATATCCAACCACTGGATCCCCATGCAACCCCAATCCACCGACATATTTCCTGAGTCGGACACTTTTCACAGCTCAAGGATAAATCAACCATCGTACAACTCAGCCTCTGAAAAATGTGCATTGTAACAATACAGAGGCCATCTTTTCACTACAGCTACCTTGCGTTGTATGTGCAATGAGAATGTATATTCTGCATGTGTGGTGTATGCAAAGCAGTATGTGTTTACAGAGTTTTTCATAGTAGGTAAGCAAATGAGACCAAGATGATTCACTCCTACCCATACAGTCTTTGGTCATCTGCCAAACATAAACTGCAATACTATACAAAAATACTGCATAAACTTCACCGTCACCTATAATATAGCAATGAGAATGGTAAAGGTATAGCTCCAGCAGTTTAACAACATTACAAATAATAATACAAACTTTAGCAGCGGTCATTGCTGAGTTTTAGTTCTGCAACCTACTGCTACTTTCCAGGTCATAAAGTCGTACCCACCCCTTCACCTGGAAAGCGGCTTCATTCCCCTCTGGAACAGGAGGGACTTCTCCATAATCTCCTCCTGAGCTGAAGATAAATAAAAAGAAAGTTTAATACACTCCAGCCTCAAACAGCTTCAACCAGCTGCCTGGACGATTTAGTTTTGATACCTTTTAGGCATCTTTTTCATTTCATGAAGATGTGCAGGAGATACTAAATGTGGAAGGAAAACCCACTTTTAGAAAATCCTTTATGAACAAGTGGAAGAGATATTCTAATCGGTGCCTAGGCAATAACGGAGCCCATCAGGGATTTTGTACTACTGGTGCTCAAATGTCTGTGTGAGTTGCTATCCTCTGGCCTCTCGTATTCTTCTGTAAGGGTTAATCTTGCAGCCATTTCAGCATGTATGCCTGTGGATCCCCCCTCTTTCCTTTCAGTTTATAGAGAATCAGTTTTTGGAAGGAGTTTTACACCGTAGACCTTCTTGTGAACAGGCTCCTCTTACTTGGGATCTCAGTTTTTTATGCAGAAAGTGTGTCACTCTTTTCAACTTGCCTGTCTGGCTGATTTGAGGTTCATCATTTGGAAAACTGTTCCTGTCATTGTTCTGTTTGTTTTATTTCATTTATTTATTATACATTTGTTAACTGGGGTGGTCCAAATGGATGAATGTCCATTTTCAGTGGAGTCCCAGGGAGAAAAGCGCCAAGATACATGTACAAATTACAGTTATTAGAACAGTTAGTGAATGGCGATTACACACAGGTTACAGAGAAAGCAATACAACAATCACATGACACCTGAGACTTACAAATCAATGCAACTATGTATATACAGGTAGTAACGACATATTACCTTCAGGATTAAAAATATATCGAGTAGCTTTAGTTACGGTGTTCACTTCATTATGTAGAGAGGGGTGGCTGAAGAAAGGACATTTATAGAGGAGAGTTATGAGAGATGGGCAGGGCACTAGTCAGGGTTGGCACAGGGGCATATCCAGTGTGATTTGAGGTGATTCTTAAGCTTGTTTGTGAATACTGTTGGTGAAGACTGTAGGGTCAGGTCAGCTGGTAGTGAGTTCCATTTTTTCTGACAGAGTTGGCAAAGAGAGAGTCGCCCACAGTGTGGTTGGATTTGATTGTTAGAACTAGGTGTTTGGTGGAGGAGCGGAGTGGTCGATTGTTGCTGTAGGGGCAGATCGTGTTTTTTAGGGCAGGGGTATTTTCTGGCTGATAGAAGACTTTATGGGCAACTATGAGCTGGTTGAGCTGTAGAAGGTGAGATAGTTCAAGCCAGCCTAGGAAATTTAGTTTGTGGCAGTGGTGGGTTCGGTAGGGTGTGCCAGTAGCAAATCTGGCAATATGGTTGTAACATGATGATAATTAAGATCAGTTTTGCTCAGGTGGGAGAAAAGAGGAGAGGCATAAAGAAGGGTAGATAGTAGATGGGAGCTGGCGATTGCAATTCTTGCTGGTGGGGTGAGGAATGATTTGATCCTATAGACAGAGACAAGTTTTTTATTGGTAGTTTGTATAGTTTGATTGATGTGCACATCAAACCTGAATTTGCTATTAATTGTGACACCCAAAAGTTTAGTTTGGGTTTCTGGGGAGATGATGGTACCATTACTAGCTGTTATGCTGCAGAGTGGCGGGGTGGTCCTATGTGTAGGGGTGAAGAGAAGTTGCTTAGTTTTGTTGGGATTTGGGATTAGACGGTTTAATAGCCATTTTTCAACCAACTTAAAGGTGCTTTGGGTTATTGTAGTAAGATTTGCTGGGGTGATGGTGGAACAAATCAAGGTCGAGTCATCTGCATATTGAATGCAGATAGCCTCTGGTATAACTGTGCTAAGATCATTTGTAAAGATGAAGAAGAGAAGGGGCCTAGTATTGAGCCCTGGGGGACTCAAAGCCTGATGGGGAGGCATGAGGATAGTTTACCCTGATGGGGAGGCATGAGGATAGTTTACCCTGCCACAGGACTGCCTGTTGCCTGCCTTGTAGGTAGGAATCAAACCATTGGAGCGCCTGATTGTTTAAGGTGAAGGTTTTCAAGGTGTTCATTAGCATTTTGTGATCGACCATGTCAAAGACCTTGGTAAGGTCTAGAAAGAGTGTGGAGGTTAGTTTGTTGTTATTACGGTTGTGATTTATAATGTTAGTAAAAGAGAGGAGGGCTGATGTAGTGCTGTGATTTGGCCTAAAGCCATGTTGAGAGTTGGACAGTAGTTTGTTCTGTGTGAGAGATTTCATGAGTTATGAACAAACTTCTTCATAATTTTAGCTCGTGGTGACAAAATAGCTATGGACCTGAAGTTAGACAGTTCGGTGGAACTGCCCCCCTTGTGAAGAAGTATGACATGTGAGATTTTCCATATGGCGGGGATGGAAGCTTCTGATATGGTTCGGTTGATTAGGATTGAGATGGGGTATGCAATTCCCTTTGCAGCCTTTGGTCAGCAGCCAGAGTGGTGAGTCTTAGTTTCCTAAGTAGGGCCTTAATGAGTTGAGTGGAGACTGGTTGGAAACTGAAAGAAGTATTGGTATAGGTATTGGCTACATTTGGATTAGAACCAGTGGGAGTGAGTTGACTAGCCAAAGATTGGATAGTTTCAGTGAAGATGGTGTTGGCAATATCTTCTGGGGATTTTTGTTTGGTGGCAGAGGGGGAGGGGGGGTGGGATGGTTGTTTGGCCTGAGTGGAGGAGTGTATTTATTCCTGCCCAGAATTTCTGTAGTTTATTTTGGTGAACTTGCTGTAGGTGGTAATAGTAATTCTTTTTATCTAAAGATCTGAAGTAGTTACTTCATTTGTTCTGCAACCTGTGGGTATCGGATCTGACCTCGGATCCAAGCCGGCAGCTTCACTAGCTAAAAGATCCGAGTTTCTAGCTCCTCCCCTACCCATAATCCCTTGCTGCCTACTGTATTACCCCAGATCGAGTTTGCCGCGCCTGAAGCAGCTACTTGTTTAGAGCTCCTTAGGCTTGGTGAGATGGTTACCTTTTTTCTCTCTGAGAAAACAACTTTAAATTTAAATTTTTAGTTAACGTGTGTTGTGGTGTTAATTCCCCTAGTAGAATTAGAGTATTAGAATCCCTTTTCTGTGGTAGTTTTATTCGTAGTCGTTAGTGTCGCGTGTTGTTCCCCTCCCCGCTTAGTGTTTGGGTGTGTGTATCTGTGATGGCTGAAGGGCCCAAGGCCATTTTCTCTTAAGTGCTCTGAGTGTGGCCATAAGCTTTCCCCAGCTGATGGCCACACTCAGTGTGTTTTGTGCCTGGTAGTGGCCCATTTATCAACGGCTTGCCAAATTTGTGCAGCCTTTAATCCCTGGGCAATTAGGGACAGGAAGAACAAGCTGATCCTGGCAGGCTTACTTCCCCAGGACTCGGCTTCTTCTTCCTCCCCCTCGAAGGCTCAGGCTGCTTCCGTAGCCCCGGTGCCTTTAGCTCCCCCCGCTCTGCCTGGGACTCAAACTCCCTCTGCTGTGCAGAGTTCGGGGGACTGTAGTGCTTCTGTCTCTGAAGAAAAGAGACATAAAGAGAAAGATAAGCACAGGTCTCATAAAAGGCGGGCTGAGGCTCACCCCTCAGCCCCTCCATCGAAAGTTGTTAGCTCTCCCTCGAAGGTCTCCGGATCTTCCCCCTCTCAGCTCCATTCGCCTTGTTTCTCGCTGGAGCCGGAGGAGGAGTACGGGTCTCCTTCGAGGTCATCGAGGCGGCTCTCCCGGCCCGCCTCGACGACTTCCTCTAGGTCGACCAGAAGTCTTACCGACGCGGACATGGATTGGATGATGCGTCGATTCCTGCAGACCCAAATGCAGATGGGGGTGCTCTTGCCTCCCCCCCTCAGGGAGGAGCACAGCCCCTCTCTTTGCTCTGATCACTCCTTTTCCGACCCGCTTTAGGGTTTTGGAGTCATCGGATCCGGGCCCTTTCTGAGCCGGGGTTTCGTCGGCGCCAATAGCTCCGGTATCTTCGCCGACTGTACCCTCGAGCGTGTCGGATCCTAGCTCTCGGGGCCGAGGGCCAAGCATCGGATCCGTGGGGATTGGTGTGTTTCCAGCGCAGTTTAGGTCAGAGCACACTTCTCTCTCGGATCCAATCGCTTCGGCTCTGACGCCGATCCCTGCTTCGGAGCCGAGGAGACTACTTTCGGAGCCTGGGGAAAGTAGTTCTCCTTCGGCTTTTGAGGTAGTGGAGAGGGTGCTGTCAAGGTCTTCCAGATCCTTGGTCTGGGCCTCGGATCCTCCCGCTCCCCCTATGCATGTGGGTCTATCCTCCATCATCCATCCTATGGGACAGCCTGCTCAAACCCTCCAGTTAGTTTCCTTGGAGGAACAGGACCCCGTGGGCGAGCCCTCCTCGACCAGTCCCACCGAGGAGGTGCCTCGCAAACGGCAGTGTAAAAGGAGGCACCTGGACTCCCCTGAGTCCCTCACCACAGACACGGATTTGGATGAAGGGGAAGGTTCCCCAAGGTCACCCCCCTGAAGATGTCTCCTTTGGAGACATCATGGAAATGTTGCATATTAGAGGGGGGTGGTCTGCCCAAAAACCTTCCTCAGACGAATCGGTGTTCCTGGAGGCATTTGAGGCAGGCCCGTCTACCTCCTGGGTGCCCCCCCCCCCAGCTGACCCCCTGGTGGATTTAATCACTACCAGGGCGTGGAAAGAGCCCGACACCATGGAGCCAATCCCCAGATGTCCCGACAAAGTTCTTAGCCCCCCCCCGCAGATAGGCAGCCCTGGGCTAAGGGGTCCCCTGTTGATGCCATGTTGGTGGAGGCCACCACGAAAAAGGAACTTGCACAGGAGAGTTCCTCGGTCCATCCTCCGGATAAGGAATCTCGGGCGATGGACCGCATTGGGAAGCGGATGTTTGCTTCAGCAACCTTCTCCATAAGGGCGTTGAACTATATAGCACACATTATCAGGCTACAGTGAGACTTAATTAAGGAATACGCTGCAGCCCCCCCAGAGTCCATGACGGTTGCAGATAAAAGCACATTTGTGACTCGTATGGCCACTCTAAAGTCCATCTCTAACACGTCCATGCGGTTACTCTCTCATGCTATGGAGGGAGCCACTAGGGCTAGCGGAGCCGGGGTCATCTTGCGGCGTCACGCCTGGCTCCGCCTTTGCGATTTCACGGAACCCTTCAAGGCATCCTTCACGAATGCGCCCTTTGACGGATCTTCGCTTTTTGGCAAGACCGTACGCGAGACGCTGGTCCAAAGCAAGAAGGATGGGAAGACGCTGTCTGCCGTTGGGGTCCGCATCTCGAATCCCCAGTGATCCTTTTCAAAGAGTCAGAGGGGACAAAAGAAGTCGTGGTTCCGCAAGTCTCAACAGCCCCATCTGGCTTCGGACCCCTAGTCCTCTAGAAGCAGAGGAGGACAAGGTGGACGCCGGCCCAGAGGCAGAGGTGGGCTGCGTAACTTCGGGTCATTTATACATTTACATTCATATTTATATACATCATAATATTATATGATACATGAGTTATAACATAACACAATTATTGTATATAGTAGTATTTATTAATAGATAGGTTTTTTTTAAAAATATTTTTAAAATTCATAAAATCTGAAAGAATTAATTATCTTTATATTTTTATATATTTATTCAGTTCATGCATTAGTCCAACTGCAACATTAGGGTACTGTGATTAATTATATTCATTCAAGTGTCCAGCAGTTGTATTTTAAATAATACATCTGCGCATTCTAAACAATATATCTGCGCCTTTAAATTTTGTAAAATTTTGTCTTGTTTGGGTGCCAAAAAAGTTTTAAATTGTTTGATGTGAATTAATGGTTCAGTTCTGATGAAGCCCTGATGACGCCGGGTGAAAGTGCTTAACTAACTTTTGGATTGTATATCAACTGTTTTTCATCTGTACACTAACTGACTTTTGGATTGTATATCAACTGTTTTTCATCTGTATACTTATTACAGCTGTTTTCAGTTTTTATTAGTCTCATTAAAGTGAAGATTTGATTTATCGTAGCATCCTTGCTAGCTGTGATTTGGTCCAAACGGAGTGACGGCATTTATTGGTGTACTCGATATTAATTTTCTAAGTTATCAGCTTGACTTTCAGTTGTTGTGGCACATTATGGAGCACACCAGTACAACACCAGTTTCAGAAGAGGAAACTATACAGCAGGAGGGCTTTGATGAATTTAAACACTTCCGAGAAGACATCTCGACACTCAAAAGTGAATTAAGTAATCTCACTTCCCTAGTGAGACAACTTTTACAGAGTGGCCACTCAGGATCATCTTCTAAGGGTGGTAGCATGCAACCGGAGCGCGTACCTTCAAAAACCCTTAGTGCAACATTACCTTTTGGGCACAATGCACGAGAAGTAATTCAGGTGAACAACGGAGAAGGAGGCTCAGGTAGCAGGACAATAAATATATCTGAACAGCATGAAGAAGCTGCATCTTCTGACAGTTTAGACATACCCAATGATCAGGGTGAATGCCCAGTGAGAAGAACCAATACATTGGACATTAATGAATCCTACAATTGTAGCAAAATTAATTTGTCTGACTTCACTTTTGATTTTTCCTTATATGATCAATGAGGAAGCTACAAGAACCGGAGCTAGACCAAAGAGACAAGTGCCTTCTAAAACGTATTCATCTGTTGCTGGACAGTCTATTCAACAACAAAAAGGTACTGTGAAATCAGTCTTCAGACCCGCACATTCCCCAACAAGGGGGAATGTGATTTCTGAAGACAACAAATTTAATGAATTTTTATTGTTTAATTAAGGAATGGAAGACATAAAAACTGATTATAATGTCACAGGAATGGACAATATTGAATTTGATAATTTAAAGACTATGATTTTTTCTCTAGGTAAAAAGTTAAAAAGCATTAATGGTCTTAAAGTGGATAATGCTTATTTAAGTAAGAACCTGGATATGAAATTAGTACCCAAGGGACTGAGATTTTTTAAGTTACCTTTAGGTTTAGATTTTACTTCAGAAGTAGTAAAGGAATTCAATTGTTTGTTTGATACCTGTGGTTTTAATTTTATGAGGTTATTAATGAAACATAACGATGATAAAATGAGTAAACTTATAGCTGATGCAGAGAAATTAAATAACAACATACTTAATGATCTTCTATTTCCTCAATGGGAACAATTATATAATAAGCAATACCAGGAAGCTAAAACATGGATTTCTAATATTATACAAAGGAAATCCAAAAAGCTTACAAGGGACAGTGAACATTATAATAGTAATAAGGCCTATATTTGGCCAGAAATGAGATCTAAGACACATCCCAAAGAAGAATTTTATAAACACAGATGGCAAAAGGGGGAGAATGCAATTGGCGACTTAATTAAAGGGTTTGATACAGTTCACCATAACGAAAGACACCCATGTCAGGGGGATTTTCAATACGGGGGAAAACAATATTCACAACCACACCCAAATGGGAACCACAAATACATGAGAAAGAAATGGTATTAAAATCTATGGGAGAACAATCAAAAGATCGAAGTAATACCAATACTATCCCAAGGATAGAAATAGAAGGAAATGTACATACTTACAATAATTTTAAGATATTTAATTACACTGACATTAACATAGAAGAAACTCATTTTGATCTGTTTAGTAAAGGAGGGAAATATGTACCAAACCCTAGATTTGATTTGACAGATACAATTATAGAATTTAAAAAATTTATTCGAAAAGCGAATCTAGCTATTTATTTTAAAAAGTTGAATGTGATTGATAAAGAAGATTCTTCAAAGAATAAATATATTGATACCCCTTTTAAGGTAAAAAGTAAATTCAACCCTCCGTCATCCTAGTATTGAGTTGTATGAAAATTTAACTATTAGAGAAATTTATCAAGAATCAAACAAACTTAAACATCTAGCCTTTAGTGGGAATTTATCAAAGGATGAAGAAAGACTAAAAAGAGATCTCAAGGAAAATGACAATATTAGAGTCATGAGACCTGACAAAGGAGGTGGTACCGTCATTTATGACAACATGCAGTATACAAAAAAGATATATGATTTGCTACATTTCTCAGGTAATTATTCATCTATATTCCTCAATGAGCTTAATATAGCTTACCAAAGGATTGACTCTTACATCGAAGAATATTATTTAGAAAATAGAATCACAAAGGAGATATATGATTTTTTATCTGTGAAATTTCCAAAATTGGCCACCCTAGTGGGTATACCCAAGATCCACAAAAACATACACGATCCCCCATTTCGTCCAGTAGTCTCAGGTAGTAAAGCAAAGACATTTCCAATAGGTAAATATATTGATTACAAATTGAAACCTATATACGATCATGTCTCTCACATGGTCAAAGATTCCTGGGTATCTTTAAAGAATTTTCCTATAGATTTGAAACATGATAACATTATATTCCTTACCATAGACGTGATTGATCTTTTTTCATGCATTCCTAAAGAACAAGGACTTGAATCCTTCAGTGCAAGTATGTATAAGTATTCCAATCTTGAATGGGACGAAATCAGATTATTAGAGGAAATGATGGCCTTAGTACTAGAAAACAATTATATATATTTTGAAGGTGAACACTTCAAACAAACAAAAGGAGTAGCGATGGGAGCCGCTTGTGCTCCCATCTATGCCAATTTGGTAATGCTCCATTGGGAGGATACCATACTCTTTACTAGTGACTACTTCAAGTATGTAAAATATTATTCTAGATTTCTGGATGACATATATATATTATGGGAAGCTGACATTAATACCATGGAACATTTTATTGAATTCCTAAACGGCAGCAGTGAATACTTAAAATTCACATATTCCTACAATAACAAGGGACTACCTTACTTAGACACTTTTATTCAATCAGTCTGGTGTATTTACTTCTTCTATACACAGAAAGGAAACGTTTTCCAGTAATTATTTACAGTATACTAGTTGTCATCCAGAGAAATTGAAAAATAATATATTCAAAGGTCAGTGTGTTCGTGCTTCTCGCATGACATCTGACAATGATTCATTACATACTGAATTAAAGTTTATTAAGGAGCTATTTACATAGAGAGGTTATCCCATTGTTAAGATGGACTCTACCATTCAATATATTTTACAACATAGGAATTCTAGATATTTTCCTTTATTAGGGAGCAACTACAAACCTACATCTCAAGAGATCCACACACTTTATGACTACGACCACAATGAGACAGACAATAGTCAAGATTCCTTCCATAGAACGTATATTTTACAGTTTAATTTAGCTGCCAGTTATATTAAAAAGATTTTAAACCATTTCTGGTATATCATCTCTAAGATTCCCAACTAAGTAAAGTATTGGGAGTCAAACCACAGTTCACATATAAAATGGGAACTAACATTAAACAGTTAGTTGAAAGTGGAACTATGGGAAGGAACAACTATAACAAAAAATCATTTATTGGTATGAATCCCAAATGTGGTACCTGCAATCAATGTAAATATATACCCGAAGAAAATATTATTTACTTGAAAAATGGACATAAAAGTGTAGTAAAAAGAAAGGCAGGAAATTGTAATACCAAGATAGTAATATATTTAAGCATTTGCCAACAATGTCCATGTTTCTATGTAGGTAAAATGGAAAGAAATGTAAAGAAAAGGCTCTATGACTATATATATTGCATAAGAACCAAGGACAACAGTAACGCACTTTATAGACACATAGACAGGGAAGGGAACAGCCATAGTTTTAAATTCATTATACTTGAAGTAATTAATTATGATCCCAAAGGAGAGGATTCCAAAAGTTTGCTCAGTTATAAAGAAATTTGGTGGCAAATATATTTGGACGCCACCACACCACCAGGTTTAAATGATTATATATCAATCAAACCATTGTTATATTATTAAACCATATAAATATGTACTTAGTTGAAAAAATATTTTATAATAATTATTACATTCCTTTTGGTAAGGCAAGGTGAACATGTATTAAGAATTAGTCAGGATTTTAATTATTTATTTCTTGGGCATTCATTTTTTATGTATTTATTTTTTGTATATCTTTTGAGCATTTTTTACACATTTATGCTATGTTATTTTTATGCGTATTTATGATACTTTCAGCAGACTGGAAAATTAATATCATATATTTAAATATTTTTATACATTCATTTATACATTTACATTCATATTTATATACATCATAATATTATATGATACATGAGTTATAACAACGCAATTATTGTATATAGTAGTATTTATTAATAGATAGGTATTTTTTAAAAAAATTTTAAAATTTATAAAATCTGAAAGAATTAATTATCTTTATATTTTTATATATTTATTCAGTTCATGCATTAGTCCAGCTGCAACATTAGGGTACTGTGATTAATTATATTCATTCAAGTGTCCAGCAATTGTATTTTAAATAATACATCTGCGCATTCTAAACAATATATCTGCGCCTTTAAATTTTGTAAAATTTTGTCTTGTTTGGGCGCCAAAAAAGTTTTAAATTGTTTGATGTGAATAAATGGTTCAGTTCTGATGAAGCATGGATGACACCGGGTGAAAGCGCTTAACTAACTTTTGGATTGTATATCCACTGTTTTTCGTCTGTACACTAACTGACTTTTGGATTGTATATCAACTGTTTTTCGTCTGTATTCTTACAGCACAGCTGTTTTCAGTTTTTATTAGTCTCATTAAAGTGAAGATTTGATTTATTGTAGCGTCCTTGCTAGCTGTGATTTTGTCCAAACGGAGTGACTGCACTTATTGGTGTACTCAATATTCATTTTCTAACTTCGGGTCTAGGGAACCTTTCTCGGACAGGCCCGCGCAACAGCCCTGAGGGCTTACCCGGCTGTCCCTCTCTGGAGGCAGTCGGGGGGCGTTTATCGGAGCATCTGTCAAATTGGGAGTCCATCACGACAGATCGATGGGTGCTCCGAATCATATCCAGAGGTTACTCCAGTCCCTTCATGAACCTACCCCCCAAAGTCAGGCGCCTCCCCGAAGTCCCACCCGATCAAAGGGAGGCAGCAGCTTCAGAGGTGTCAAAGCTGCTAGAAAAAAGAGCCATCCAGCCCGTCCCCCCAGACCAGTCCGGTTTGGGCTACTACTCTAGGTTCTTTTTGGTGCCAAAGAAGATGGGGGACTTAAGACCGATTCTAGATCTCTCCGCCCTGAACCTGTTTGTCCCCAAGGAGAAGTTCCGGATGGTCACTCTTCAGTCTATTATTCCCCTTCTTCAGGAGAACGACTGGATGTGCTCCATAGACCTCAAGGATGTGTACTACCACATTCTGATGGACAGGCGATCCAGGAAGTTTCTCTGCTTCCAGCTGGGAGACCGTCATTATCAATTCAGGGTTCTCCTGTTCGGCCTCACCTCAGCCCCCAGGGTGTTCACCAAGGTCATGGCAGTGGTTGCAGCCTACCTGAGACTCCAGGGCATTCAGGTGTTCCCGTACCTGGACGACTGGCTCCTTGCCGCCCCCAACAGGCGTCAACGCTGCATTGCAAGGGATTATGCTCTAACTCTAGCCCAGATTTTGGGCATATCAGTGAACCTTCAAAAGTCCTTCCTTCAACCAGTGCAGGTTCTGGAGTTTATAGGGGCCAAATTGGACACGCGTATCTCTCGGGCCCTCCTAACCCCGGATAGGCTGAACAGCTTATCGCATCAGATCTTAGCCCTTCTTCAAAGCCCAGCTCCTGCGGCGGAGTTAGTCCTGAGGGCACTGGGGTCTATGGCAGCGGCCATCGGTCTCTCTTTTCATGCACGCCTACAGATGAGGATCTTACAGTGGACTCTTCAAGTTCAATGGTCACTAGTGTTTCACCCGCTGAACACCCCTATTCCACTGAGCAGAATTTGCAAGGACTCCCTCCTTTGGTTGCCTCACTCGCAGGAGCTGCGAGAAGGGAGACCCTTTGTAATTTCCCCCACCCCAAGCCACGTTGACCACTGATGCTTCTCGCCTCGGGTGGGGTGGGGGGGCATTGTTCGGGCAGAACTGCCCAAGGCACGTGGACCCCCATAGAGGCCGCTTTGCATATCAGTGTCCTAGAGATGATGGCGTGGTTTTGGTGTTGCAAGCTCTCCACGACCTTCTCCCTCTAGGGACTATTGCGATCCAGACAGACAACATGGCGGTAGTCTGGTACATAAACAAACGGGGGAACCAGGTCTTATCCCCTCTGCCGAGAGGCTATGAGAATGTGGGAATGGGTGATATCCACCAACCGCTTTCTGGTAGCAACGCACATTCTGGGTCGGTCCAACATATTGGCGGACAAACTGAGTCGGGTGATTCTCACCCCGTACAAGTGGTCTCTCAATCCTTCAGTTGTGAAGCATATCTTCCTCGCATGAGGTTGGCCTCGCTGCGATTTTTTCACCTCTCCGTCAAACACAAAGTGCAGCGAGTACTTCGCAATACTTCCCCCTTCAGGGGAAACCCCGAGAGACACTCTGGTACATGCTTGGCCACCCGGTCTCCTTTATGCTTATCCCCCCCTCCCGCTTATGAGTAAGTTCATTCAGAAAGCATGTCAGTTGGGGAGCAGAGTTATCCTCATAGCCCCATTCTGGCCTCGTCAGATCTAGTTCCCTTATCTGCGGTCTCACAGTATAGTTCCTCCATGTTCGCATCCTGCGGGATGCCAAACCCCGAACCTGCTAAACCTCAAGCTGACTGTTTGGTTAATCCAGTTCCTCTGATGGCTAGGACTCCCGGTATCTCATCACCAGTGAAGGCCATTCTGGTGGCTGCCCATAAGCCTGCTACCAGAAAAATTTACAATAGTAAATGGAAACGTTTTTCTATCTGGGCCGAAGGCAAGGGCCTGGATCCTTTTACAGTCCCTATTCCAACGATTCTGGATTTTTTGTTGCTATTCTTTCAAAAAGGAGCGAGCACTTCTACAGTTAAGGTGCAACTAGCAGCCATTTCCCATTTTCACGTGGGAGATGGATTGGGATCTGTAGCATCTTCAAAGATATGCAAAACCTTCTTGAGGGGCATTTTTCTTTTGAAACCACCAGTGAAATCAGTGGTTCCTCCATGGGACTTAACTGTAGTCTTGCAACCTTTTGAGCCTGCCACCTCAGTTCCGTTAAAATTCCTGTCTTGGAAAACAACCTTTTTAGTGGCTACTACGTCAGCCAGGAGGGTTTCAGAACTCCAAGCCCTGTGCATGAAACCACCCTACCTCATTTTTCACAAGGATAGAGTGTCTCGCAGGACTAACCCGTCTTTCCTACCAAAGGTGGCTTCAGAGTCAAATATTAACCAATCAATTTACCGGTATTCTTTCCAAATTTTCAGAACAAAGGGGAGTACACATTGCACAAACTGGATGTACACAGGCAACTACGTTTCTACCTGCACAGGACTAAAGATTTTCGCAAGTCTGATCAGTTGTTTGTGTATTTCGCCAAATCAGCTATGGGAAAAGCAATTTCTAAAGTAACCCTAGCTAATTGGATTTCTCAGTGCATAGTCCACGGGTATATGTCCTCAGGTAAACCAGTTCCTGTGGGAATCCACACTCATTCAACCCAATCCATTGCTACATCAGCAGCCTTCTGGTCCAGGGTTCCTCTGGACGACATATGTTCAGCAGCTACTTGGTCCTCTTCTCATACGTTCATTTCCCATTATAAATTGGATATGATTTCAAGGAGTAGGGCTTCCTTTGGCTCCGCGGTGCTTCAGAATATCCTTCCGTAAGGCCACCCAGGGTTATTTTTATAGGTAGCTGGGGACTCTGTCCCACAGGTTGCAGAACAAATGAAGTAACTACTTCAGATAAAGAAGTTATGTACTCACCATAATGTTCCATCTGAGTAGGTACTTCATTTGTCTGCAACCGACCCCCCCCCCCCCCACCTCCATGCCCCCTAACCATATTGTGATACCTGGTCACCTGAAAAATGTTTTTTTTTCATGAGGTTAGGCAGTACTTGATCCTCTGTCGAAGGTGTGAATTTTTGGACTGAGCAAACTTGATCTGAGGTAATACAGTAGGCAGCAGGGGATTATGGGTAGGGGAGGAGGGAGGCTAGGAGCTCGGATCTTTTAGCTAGTTAAGCTGCCAGCTCGGATCCAAGGTCGGATCCCATACCCACAGGTTGCAGACAAATGAAGTACCTACTCAGATGGAACGTTATGGTGAGTACATAACTTCTTTTTATGGATTTTGTGGCATCATTTCTTAGTTGTTTAAATTTAAGTTGGTCAGGTAGGGTTTTTGTTGTGTGGTAGGTGGCCCATGCTCTATTCCTGAGTGTGATTTTTGGATTTTGTATCTTTAGTAAGCCAAGGTGCAACATTGACCTTGGTTCTAAAAGTACGACTACTAACATATGGAAGAAAAATATCTTGAGCTGCAGGCCATTATGGTGGGAGACCCTGTCTGGTATTCCATAAGAATAGGGTCACCTTGCACACATGCCCCTGATTCATACCAAAGATCGTTTCATAGTTCACATTGAATCAAGCTGTTAATACCCTTATTTTCTTTCCAGATGCTAAAAGCAAGGGAGAAAAGTTTCTTCATACTCTGGATATGCATAGGCAACTCAGGTACTATCTTGACAAAATGTAGTCTTTTAGGAACGCTAATCAGCTATTTATTTCCTGTTCTGGAATTAAGAAAGGGTCAACCCATGTTTAAACAGACTGTTTCTATGTGGTTGTCCTCTGGTATTGTTTTTTTTACTCTCATCATAGCGAAACTATTCCAGGCAGTGTTAAAGCACATTCCAGTAGAGCCATAGCTTCTATAATGATATATTGGGAATGGTTGAACTTTATAAGCAGTCTAGAGGAAGTAATTTGGACGTGTAGTCGTACATTTACAAAGCACTACAAACGAGATTCCTTTTTATTTGGAATATAATTTTCTCTCTTTTTATGTAGTATAGAACTATTGCTTAAAATTATGAATGTTCCTTAAATTATGTAGATGTTTTATAACCTTGAGAATTGTCACTACCCAAACCGTGTACATTTTTTTTTTCATTTTTCAATACCAGTCCATTAGTTTTTCCATAGTATCTTAATGAGTAATTTTATAGTTTATTAAAAAAATTGCAGTCAAGTTAAGAGGTAAAAGTGTTCTACCTTCTTTTTTTTCTACCATATTGGTCATACAAAGAGTATGATTATAACTTGGTATCAAATATTAAACTACCATATCTTAAGTGATTTTGTTTGGAATGCAAACTCAACATATTTGTGGTTAGGTCATCAAAAGCACACCATAGCTATTTCTTTATGACACATAACATTATTACAGTGTTCAAAACATTTTTTTTTAATTATTCAGTAAAGTATTATGAAAACAGTCTTTGCAGATCTTTTGTAGCCTAAGATCAAGATCAGAGATGTGAGCTTTTTATGATGATAAACAAAAACCAAGTGGCGATTCTCAAGTCACTTAATAATAAATATATAGAATGCCCAGGACCACGGTACAAACTCCTTCAGAATGTATTCAACCAGGTACTCCACAAGAACACAGAGGAAAATTAATGCTTTTATTCACACAAGAAAATAAATCCCACGCGTTTTCGTCCTACACACAGGACTTCATCAGACAAATTACATTCCTTCAGGACAGTTTAAATAGTCTGCTTCAATTGCAAGTTTGTTCATAACCCAATGAAATTCTTATTTTAAAAATCAAATTGACAAATCCCTTTATACTTCTCATGAATATTAATACCTATCTACGAAAGTGTCTTGTGCATTAAATCACCATTACCCTGTATTACATTTGTCAACAATTCAACACCCTTTTAAAATATACTTTATATAAATATTGATAAATAAATAAATGAATAAAATTTTATTTTTTAAAAAAATGATTTTTTTGATGATATTAATACACATTTCTCTATTTAAACTAGCCATTTGAAAAGTTGTCTGAGGTCCGTTTGTAGACAAGACAGGAGGTATTCAGAGGCATGTAATGCACTGCACTATCATGGTTCTTAGCAAGATTACTGTGTGTGTATAAAGAAGCAATTCAGAGACCACTGTTGCACTATAGTGGTATGCTGTAGCACTGCAGCAGTCTTGCAGATAATGACACATACAGATGCGGCAGTACAGGACGTGTCTAATGTAAATTAGCCATGTGCTTTTCTTGTGGTGCAGTTCTGCATATTTGAATTGAAATAGCGGCATAAATTAGCTATGTGCTCTACTCTGGTGCCGTTAGCTGGGCTCAGAATAGTGCTGAAGAGTGATTCAAATATGAGCTGTGTTATTTTGAAGCAGAGCAGTGAGGACTGAATGAGATGGTTTTAAGGTGATCACGGTTATTTCTGTGTCAGCTAAACACTGTGAAGCTGTATGCATGCATGTGTGTGTGTGTGGGGGCATGATTGTGACTATATCAGGGTATTGTATGTGTGACTGTCCAGGTATGTCAAAATGTGTGTGTGTGTGTGTGTGTGTGTGTGTGTGTGTGTGTGTGTGTGTGTATCTTTAGGTGCCTCTGAAACATTGTTGTATGAATTGGTAAGGGCAAGACTTAACCCAGTTTTTTTAACTCCATTAAGTGTTTGATTCAGAAACGTGCAAACGCTAATGAGCCTTTGTTCTGTGAGACTCTTGCATGTCTGTGAATCACTATTAAGCTGTGCGGTGCTATGCAACTAACCTTGTTTTTTTCACGGTATGCAGATTGGTAGATTGATAGTGGGGTAGATAGAAGTATGGATGGCAGGGAAGTTTCAAGAAATTGAAGGCAAGAGGTGAATTATTCAGCAAGAGGATAGTACAGAGTGGTGTTTATCAAGGATTATCGTATGGCCTGCATGTTTAACCTATCTCTCCTATCAGCTATACAGGCATGCATGTATGCAGAACGTAAGCAAAGGATTAACAAGCTAACACACAGCATTTTCCCCATGTTATGTGCATACTGATTGTTTAACAGCATTATTAGATCTTCACATTTTTAAACAATGGCATAGCTTACATTAATAGAAAAGAAAAGACAAAAGTAACATTTTTCATTATTTATATGCTTTATACTTGTATGTATTCTTTGTGACCATTACCATTAACTCCAACATTACAGAAATTGCTCATTTACTGCCTTCCCTTAATCCTCCTTCTCAGCATTATTCTACGTGTTGATCCCACAAATTGCATGCATTTCTGTGTAATTTACTCTTTCCATTTCTCTAAAGATCCCACCTACAGTTCTTTCACGTCCTTTAAAATATTCAGTACTTCAGTTACAGTTGGTTTAGATTATTTTGATTTCTGTCTTCCAGAAATTGCTTTTTTGGCACCCAATAACATTAAAATAAGTAAGACCTTACTATGCCTGGGCATTCCAAACCCAATATCCCAGCTCAAAAGAACAATTTCCTTAGTTAAAATGAATTATTCTGCCAGTCCCAAAACACAAGTTCCCAATTTTCTCTCTTTCCCATCATACCCCCACCTCCATCCTTTGCTGCCTATGTGGGGTAAAATTCTCTGAAGTCTACTTGGGGTGCAGAAATACCGATGCAATCATTTCCCAGTCCTCCCATTGATCCTTTTTAAATTGAATTTCCATTCTTTCTTCTCCATCATTTCTAACCTCCTCTGATTGATTCTTACAATTACCATGCAGAATTTTATTTGTCCTACTAATTATCCATTTTTATTAGCAGCTTCTCTTCTAGACTCAAATAAAAATATATCACAACTAGTCTTTCATTTAGCATACTCCTTTCTCTTTCCCTGTGCCCTGTTGTTAATCCCTGGTGCAGAAGGCAGTCTCTAACGTGCATTCCAAACTTCTGCTTGCTGTTATATACTCTGTTCATTCCCCTCGCTAGTTATTTGCTCCTAGTACCTTTCTCCAGAAAATTGCAGCCCCCCTTGCCTATTTTTATACCCCTACTTGCAGTCCTCCCTCTTTGTAAATTCTCTTTTCCCCATTCCCATGTTGGTTTAGTTCTTAGAATTTGTGCATATCGTTTTTCGAAGCAAACACATTACAGTGCATACCATGCTGATGAAACTGGTAAACCATAGTTACAGTGCAGAAGTGTAAGTATAGCATTCGATTCTTAACATTATCAAACATGTATGAAGTCATTTTCATGCCCCTTTTTCACATTTTTACATGGGTTCAAGGTATTGTATCAACATTAGTCAATATGACCAAATCACGTAGAACCAATATTTACACCACCAGGTGGCTAGCCGTGGTTATCCCCCCAAAGTTATCACTTATATTATGCTAGGTACAAATCCTAACTTGTCTGTGTAACCATTTGTTGTTGCACTTGTGACTTGGTGCATGACTGAAAAATGTTTGCAAATTAAGAGTTATATTCTTACCATAACTAGGCATCTTTGTTGTCCATTTTTATTCTTCCTAAACATATGGGTTCGGATCCGATACTCGGATCCAACTCGGCTGTTTATTTCAGACTTAGGGTCCAGCTCTCCAGCTTCTCCCTGTACCCATAATGCTCTGGTGTATCACCAAAGCCTCAGATCAAGTTTGCTGCCCAGTCCCGATAGTATCAACAGAGACAGGAGTTAAAGAAAGACAGGGCTCAAACCTGGAAATGTAGGTTTCAATACCGTCCAGTAGGTCAATCCAGAAATTTTGGATGGGGGATGGATGAGAGGGAAGTAGCAGAAGAATGAAAATGAACAATACAAATACCTAGTTACGGTAAGAATATAACTTTTAAATCAGATGTTGTCCTTTTCATTCTTCCTCAACATATGGGACAGAGTCCCCAGCTACGTTCCTCTTGGGTGTCCGTCATGGAAGGATATTCCGGAGCACCACTGAACCAAAGGATGCTCTATTTCTACAGGTAATATCCAGTTTGTATTGAGACACAAAAGTATGAGCATTGGACCATGTAGTTGCACCACAAACATCATCAGTAGATGTTCTGGACCAAAAAGCAGATGAACTGGCCATGGATCTGGTTGAATGAGCCTTGGGAGGCTTGGGTAATGTCATGCATTTTTGTGAATAAATCCAAGAGATGCATTCTGTTATCCATTTAGCAAGAGTGACCTTAGATACTGGATAACCCAGTCTTTTTGAGGAAAAGGAAACAAAAAGTTGATCTGATTTTCGGAATTGTTTTGTCCTATGAAGATAAAAACATAATTGTCTGTGCACATCCAGGAGGTGTAGCATGTATTCTCCTTTGCTGGTAAAATTTGGAAAGAAGACTGGTAGATGAATGGATTGGTTAATGTTATTCTGTGAAGCCATGTTAGGTTTATTAATGTTATTCTGTGAAGCCACGTTAGCTTTAAAAAAAAAAAAAGTTAGTTTGTAAGGAAGCCGTGTCCTTATGAAAAAATATGTATTGAGATAACCTGGAGTTCAGATATTATCTTTGCAGAAGTGATAGCTACCAAGAAAACAGTTTTCCATGATAAAAACATCAGATTGGATTTAGCTGATGGCTCAAAGGGCTTTTGAGGTAGTCCTTGCAGCACAACTGTTAGGTCCCAAGGTGGAGAGGGATCTTTAATTGGAGGTCTTAAAAGAAAAATTCCTTTTGTGAAGTCTTTGCATAATTTGGAAGAAGTCAGAGAAACATGTCTGTTACCAGTATGGAAACTGGATATAGCTGCTAGTTGAAGTTTAATAGTTGAAAAAGTAGCTCCTTCTTCAAACGGCATTGTTAAGAATTGTTGAATCATAGCAAGTGGGGCAGAAAAAGGGTTGATGTCTTTATTCAAAGCCCAAATAGAAAATATTTTCCATTTGCTTCTGTAAACCTTTTTGGTTGGTTCTTTTTGAGAAGCCAAAAAGAGGTTATGTCTTGCCGTAACGTTCCGTCTGTGTTGTCAGTCTTCACTTATCCTTGACTGTGAGCTCAGTTCTGAACCTCGGAACTTGATTGGCCATTTACTTCAGCTTGCGACTTCCAAACTCTCGAGCTAGGCTCTACCCACAATGGTCCTCTCTAAATTGCCTCAGATCCAGTTTGCCTAACATAGTGGCAGACAAATAGAAAAAACACACTGAGAGACCAGATCTGTGCCCCTATTATGAAGCCAGTCTTTGGAAGTATTCAGTCCACTAAGAGCCTTAGGCTGGGAGAAGGGGGGTGGGATGTCAAGGATTCGTGAAGATTGACAATACAGATGGAACATTGTGGTAAGACATAACTTCTTTATCTTGTTTTGTCAATCTTCACATAATCCTTGACTGTGGGACACAGTCACTAGCTACCTGTGTCTTGGGAGGTCTCATGGCAGAATATTCCTGAGCACCATTGAACTGAATGATGCACAACCCCTAGAGACCTGGTCCAGTTTGTAATGAGTAGTAAAGGTATTAGGAGAGGCCCATGTAGCTGCTGCACAGATGTCATCTAAAGAAGCTCTGGCATGAAAAATTGCAGATGCCGCTACAGCTGTAGTTGAATAAGCTTTCACAAAACACGGTGGTTGGAAACTCTTTGAATGATAAGTAAAGGTGATAGAATCCCTGTGCCATTTAGCTAAGGTAACCTTAGAAACTGGGTTACCTAAAGAAAGTGAGGAAAAGGCAACAAACGGTCAGATTTTCTGATGTCCTTTGTTCTGTGAAGATAAAAACGTAATTGCCTGTGAACATCTAATAAGAGTAGGCAGTGCTCTCCCTTATAGGAGAAATTAGGGAAAAAGACTGTTAGATGAAAAGTTTGGTTGATATTAGATTCCAGAATAACTTTTGGCAAAAGGGAAAGATTAGTCCTGAGGGAAATCCTGTTCTTGTGAAATATTAAATAGTGGGGATTGCAGGACAAAGCCTGAATTTCCGATGCTCTTCTTGCCGAAGTAACAGGTAATAAAAACAAAGGTTTTCATGTCAGAAATTTTAAGGCACAAGTAGCTGAAGGTTCAAAGGGGGGTAAAGTTAGAGACTGTAGGACCAAGGGTGAATCCCATGGAGCAGTGGGTTCTTTAAACGGAGGCCTTAACGTTAGGGTTCCTTCTAAAAAAAGTCTTACAAAGTTTGTGACGTAAGTGAAGAACCATCCAAACCAATATGGAAGTTCGATATCGTCGCCAGATGTACTCAAACAGTGGTGGATTCAGGAATATGCAAAAGGGGGGGGGGGTGTTGCAGTGTGGTAAGTCAACTACTGGGGTGGAGAGTGGGAAAATGGAACACTGGGTTTGGGGATGGGGAAATGTCACCTTAAGATGCTTTGACATCATGCACATCCAGCATACAGCAAATTTACAGACCATGCCAGTTTTTTCAATGTATGCCTGGAAGAAATGATTGGTTGTCCATGGCAAGTCACAGTCTGCTTCCATGGCATAGCGGGCATATGCATCGTTATAAACTAGCAAAGAGTCCCACTGAAGGTAAGATTAGACACAGCAAGTACCACAGTAAATTTATATATATATTTTTTTGTAAATAAATAATGAACTATGTCGAAACAGTGAAGTTCAGTAAAAGTAGCACAGCCGTTAAGAAAGCAGATATTATAGAAATATCCTCAAAAGCAAATACTCAGTTTAGTCATGTGCAATATATAAAGTCTGTTGTAACCATTATATAATTTCAGTAGGAGTGTAAGAAATCTCCCAGTGCTGGAATCAAGGGAAAGAAAGGAAAAATCTATTTGGGGCACTGTATCTGTTTGACATCACAGGAAACCAACTGAACTGATACCAGCTGGTTACAGTCCTCGGACACAGGATCGTCTTCAAAAAAGGATCCTTAGCAATTTGCTTGGAAAGTAGTTTTTTCCCTTAGCAGAGCAACTGAGGGTGGAAATGCCAGCATTACTATAACCCAGGTTTGCACCTCCTAACCAGTTGTCTGAAACATGGTTCTATCTATTGCAGCCATCTCAGATGGGAAACCAGTCACAGACTGCTACTTCACCATGTGGAGGGTCTTCTGCTTCTTTTTAGGGTGCACTACACTAGTGGGATGATCCCTGGGAGAAAGCATCAATACTGGCAAACGATTCTGCACCTCTGAGTTCCCCTGCACCTGAAGGGTTTGGTTCTCCCATACTCTTGTGTCATGCAGAGGTGTGATACTATGACCACTCCTGAGGGCCTAGGGGTAACAGAAGGTGAATAATCTGATAGCCTGCCTGAAGGTAAGTCTACTGCGGAGTCACAAGCTGTAGGTTGAGGCATATTTTTTATTTATTCTTTTGTTTTTAGGTGAAGATGGGGAAGATGGAGAGGGGTGGCATGTTGATCAGGAGACAAGAAACTAGCCAGCTCAGCATCAGATACTGGCTGCACAGTCAGCACAGTAAGAATATGGATTATCCCTTTAAACAACAATTTAAAGATTATTTCTGTAGGGACACTATTCTGAATACACTGAGAAAATGACAATATTTTCAGTAACACAATTCAAAATACAAAATCCCCCTGATTTAAAAAAAAAAAGATTAGTTTCAGTCCAAAACAATGGATACAGTCTAAAACAGTATTAGACAAGAAATAAATCATAAACTGACAAAAAATCCTGTCAGAAATGTTTAACATACAAAATGGCATAAAAAGTAATCTGAAGTCTATTTCTATATGAGTTGCTATTCAGAAGATTGCACAAAATAAAATGACAGTTTCAGTAGGACAATTCCAAGCAGAATGTACATGCACAAAAGTCCCCTAACTTAGTAAACATTTACTAGTTTCAGTCAAAATGAATGGATACAGTCTAAAACACTTTTAGACAACAAATATATCATAAGCTGATAAACAAAACTTGTCAGAAATGTTTAGCATACAAACTGACACCAAATCGCAATTTAAACAAAAGTCACTTAAAAATGCTGCAATTCACTCCAATCACCTCAAACACCAAAGAAAAAAATGCAACACCATCAACTTTTCCTGTCAAAACTTCTAAATGAAGCTTGTAATCAACAGGCCTTCCTGTGATTGGTAGTCAAAGAAAGAATAGAAGCATATATAAAATTTCTCATCTGAGAGAGCAATGAAAGCAACAGAACACACTGTTCAAGCACATACAGAAGAGGCTGTAGACAGGATAGAAAACAGAGAGGAAAAAGGTCCAAACAGGAGTTATAATAGAAACAAAATATAACTAGGTAGGGGTCAGTGATGGGTATGGAGTACTTGCAGAGTTTGTATGTGTGTTTTAGTGCAGTTTTGAAATCTCTGATAATGTGTAAGAGTCTGACTTGAGCTATCAAGCTTGTTTCAGATTGCAGAGATTCTTACTGAGAATACAGTATCTATGTGAAAATGTTTTGGATTTTAAAGGATGATACTTCCTTGAAGCAAAGATTTCTTTTTTGGCAAGTGCCACTACATAAGGTTAGACACTGAGGGAGTTTTTGATGAATTATGCTGTATCTTGTGTGCTCTGACTAACTGGGTAAGAGAAAGGTGATGGGCGAGTTATACCCAGTTTACTGGTTCTGGGGATGTGCAGTGATGGACTCAACTGGGGAGGCATCCAAATTGTCTAATTTAGTTATTAAAATGTTTTGAAGTGGAATGAGTTGAGTTTGGTAAATAATGCTGAGGTATAAAGCAGGCTGGGGAGAGGGGGGTAGTGGTTGCTATTTCTCATCTGTGGTTATTAGGGAAAAATTTGGCTCTGTCTAGAGATCCTAGCTCAGTGTATGTTTTTACTACTATGATGATATTTAGATAGAAATTTGATTTGTCAATAGCAGTGCCTAGTAGTCTAGAGTGGGTGGCAAGTTCAGTTTTAACATTGATAGCAGTGATTATGTTGAAACTGCAGGCATTTGGAATTGTGTTTTGGGAATGAAATATGAGTAGTTTTGGTTTTCTTTGGGTTTAGGAGTAGTTGGGATTTTTGTAACCACTTTTCAATGGAAGTGAAGACAGCCTGGGAATGGATTGTGGGATGGTTAAACAGGTTGCAGAGTGGAGTTGTCAGCATGCTGAATAATGAAAGCAAGTTTGGATACTTTTTGTATATTATTTCTGAGCTTGGTAACTTGGGAAATACCTGTTTTGAATGGGAAGCAACTGGAGCTGGAGTCTTACCATTTTACAAACTGGGTGCAGTTTCTGAGGTAGCTGGAGAACCAGTCGATAGAGGAGTATACTAAGTCAAGGAGGTTGTGCATGTTGAGGAGAAGCTGATAGGAAATCACATTAAAGGCTTTAGATAGGTCAAGGAAGAGAGCTGAGAATGTGGCTAGAGATTCTGCTCTGGATGACAGTACCTAAGAATTGAAAAGGAGTTGTTTCAGTGCTGAGATGTTCTATAGATGCGCTGACTTTCTGTAGAGGAATTATGGAGGAGTGCTGGAGTATAGTTTTCACTAATGGATCTATTTGACAAATATTGATCTTCTAAAATTTAGCAAGTTGTGTAACATACTTTGCATTAATGTGTATGTTTCTGAAGGATCAGACATCTGAAATTCAAATGTCTATAATTTAGTGACTTCAATCCTTAACAATTTGTTGTAAAAAATACACATTTTATGAAGAACAGATCAAAAATATGTGGAAAAATTCTGGGCAGTTGAGAGATTGCATGGGTTCAGACAGTCTGGTCCCTTCACTTGTGCTGCCTGTTACTACCCACTATGACCTATGTAGAGAACCTCTAGAAGATGTGACCCTTATACAAGGAATGAGGTAAGCTGGTGGGAAAGCATGGTATGCCCCTCCTTTAGTCACTGGTTGAGCTTCTTAACTTCAGGGGAACTACTAGAAATTACAGATGTGAATGGTCATGTCCTTCCCTTCTGCACCTCAGTAATGTTGATGCTTGTATGGTTATCTGGCTTCAAATAAATGCAAGGCTGTGGCCATTTCTTCCAAGAAAATGTGACATAAAATAGTTTTCAGATATATGGTTGTTTTCTACGTGCATTATGCTGCAAACAGTATGTCTTGGAAAGCATTTTATAAAGGCAATATTTACAGACTGCCTGATAACCTAGCCATAAGGACTTTAACACAAAGATTCTGGCTGCAGTTCAAACATCATGGTACCTTGACAGCCCACCAAAGCTGGGAAGAAACCATTTCCAAAGATGGTTCTTACATAACACTACGAGTAGTAGGGACGTTTTTTCCCCCCACAAATTTATCTGTTGCAAAAACATATTATTTTCAGAAAGGAAATTGCTTTTCCCCACACTAAATATTTGTAATACTGTCAAGATGTAGACATGATTATAAAGGAAGGGTGGAAGAACCTCATGTTGATCAGGATTGAATGCAGGAATGGTTAAGAAGAGGCAAATTCAAACCAAGAGATGAAATGTTAATATTGGTGGCCCAAGATAGTAGGCTACATACACATTGGTTTGCAAAGTCTATTGAACATGTGGGAAAAATAGACAAAGGTAGGATTTCTAAAAACAAAATCGGAAAAAATTGCACACCTCTTTGCTGGTTGTGACATATTAATGGCAGAAGGACTGTATAATAAAAGGCATAATAATGTGGCAAGACTGTTGTACTAGGGATTGTGCAAACATGGTATTGAAGTGGCTGAAAAACACTGGAAACATGAGCCACAAAGCATCATAGAAAATGAAGTCTACATTACATGGGATACTCCATTACCAACAGTTCAAAAGGTAGATGCTAGAAAACCAGATATAGTGGTCCATGAAAAGAAGACAAAAGTAGCATTGATCACTGAAATCGCCACACCCGGTGACTACAGTATCTTGCATAGAGAGAGAGACAAAGTCATAAAATATCAGGATTTACAGACAGAAATAAGAACAATGTGGAAGAAAGATACCCAGACAGTTCTAATAGTAGTAGGAGCAATGGGCCTTATAAAAAAGAACCCAAAAGAGTTGGAGAAATTAAAAAAGGAAGGGTGCATTGTCTCCTTACACATAACTAAATACAGTCATATATTTTCCATCATAACTTTAAACAAGGGCATGTTTTTAATTTAGCCAGTTTACAGAAAAAACAATAAGCACCACATTTCCCAACAAAGGGAAGCAATCCAAATAACATCTCATTCATCAGAGAATTTACCAACCATATAAAAATGTTTAAAATATAAAACCGAGCCAGCCTAACATCACCCTTCTCGGATATTTCATGATATCAGACAGATCAGCATCAAAAGCATGGGCTACAAACTATTGTAGAAAAAAAAAAAAACATAAGATGGTAAAATTTTACACAGACCAGAAAATACAATTAGTAATACAGAAAGGTGAATGAAACATACATATGGAATCATATCTTTCAAAATACAACACAGAGAATAATCAAACATGTGCTAAAAGCTACGCAAACGATCATTATGCCATTTGAAAGTTTTCAGTAGTAACAAACATGTAACTTTGCCTCCTCACCAGTCTGAAACATCTCCATATTTCTTACCCAGCCAACCCCACTAGTGCAACACCCTCAGAATTAGGCACACAGCATTGTGGGATTTATTTAACTGTGCATCTGTGAACCATTTCAGTGTTATACTAACATTTGTAAATTATATCCCATACTTGAAGCAAATTCAGTTGCCTTACATTTCTAACATTTTAAACAAACAGTTTGAAAATTACTACTATTATACTAAGTCAGATTTACATTTTACAGCTTTTAAAACAGCCAGCTGTAGTGCTAAATGTTAATATAGTGCAATTTAGTTATAGTTCTCAATACTCAGTTTCACAAGTCTGTGCTTCCTAAAATTTGAACAGGCAAAATGTAAAAATTTGCTAAGAACTTTAAATAGGAATATCATGACATGCTAAAATGTGTTGCTTTCCATTTACAGAATATGTTAAGATTAAGGGAAATGTATAGTTTTGTACTATATGCCACAGATTTTTGCTTTGAAATCTTAACAGAGTGAGTTGAAAAATCATGTCAATATTAAACAATTTGCATGTGTAGGAGCAAGAGGAATTGCTCTTTTGAACAGAGTATAGGGTTACCAACTTTTCAGATGCCCAAAGTGGATAATTTTTTATGGAAATGTAAAGTTTTGCAGGATAAACTGTACCTTCATTCAGTATAAAGAAGTGAACTTCACTTTTTATGCTAAAGTAAAAGCTCAGCCTTATAGAATATGTGTTGTTTTTATCATATTACATGTTTCAGGTACAAAATAACTAGAAGAAAGTTAAGAAATATTTTTGTCTTAAAATCCTGGGACATTTGACATATTTTATTTTTTTTTGTTTGCAATTCACATCAGCAAGGACTGTCCCACATAATTTAGGTGGTAATCCTAAAGATGGGCTGTCTTTGAGAGATGTGATTTAAACTATTGCAGTAACCCTTAAATTAATAAGAGCAGCATAAGGATTAAAGGCACCATACCAGGTGAGATGCATCCAGGGGTGTAGATAGTTTTTTCCACTTTGTACTCAAAAGTCTAGTGCTGCCCCCCCCCCCCCCCCCCGTCGTGTTAACCCACAGAGGCATAGTAACCACAGTGTCCTCAGACCCCTACACACACTATAGTAACCTTTTGGGTATGCCTCTATAGATTTGATTGTCAGTAAAGTTAAAGAATGGCCACACCTTTTCCAGCCTTCCACACAAGGTATAGCAGCTTTATCTGTATATCTGTGAGCGGTGCCAGTTTTACACTTGGTGGGATCCATGGCAAAGGCATGTACTAAGCTTGTGTCAAAATCCACTTATCCAGCCTGCTATGTGGGAGCTGCCAGGTCTCCACTTTATACTTATTTTTCAAAGATACCAAGTTGTTAAGTGTGTGTGTGTGTGTGTGTGTGTGTGTGTGTGTGTGTGTGTGTGTGTGTGTGTGTGTGTGTGTGTGTGTGTTACTGCTACCAAGAAAAGTTACACATGTCCAGTAATATTCTACCTGTCTACATAAAAACAGTGATTTTATTCACACACACACACACACACACACACACACACACACACACACACACACACACACACACACACAGGGCTCCTGATAAGCCATGTCTAAAGTGAAGTGCACACCATCCCAGGCAAGCCAAGTCTGCAGCAAGATACACATATTCACACTTGCACTGTGCCTGATAAGCTAGGTTTGTCACTAGATGCACAGTGTTACACACACACACACACACACACACCTCATTTACCTACAGGCCAGTTGGAGGAACACCATTTCACTTACAAGATATTTTGTGGGTGTTGGAGAAAAATCACAGCACATAGATAAAGCCACACAAAAATAGAAAAAATATTCAGGCTTCACACCGAAGAAGAATACAGCCAGAGCAAAGCACTGTGAGATGGGAAAACTCACTGTGCAAATGCCAGACTGTGGTACCAAAGGCAGATAAACTAAAGCCACTGGGGCTAGTCTTTGAAAGGTTATGTCTATACTCTTATCCTTCAAAAAGTCATTACAAAATACAACACAATCTTAAGACTGTAGTTCTGTCCACAGGTCTTCCATTGCAGCACACTTCTGAAGGACTCCACAGCTTTAGCCACTTCAAAGCTTGGCACTGTGGTCACTGCACGATACAAGTAAAAATATATATATTTTTCTGAAATATAGAATATTGTTACTTCTGACATAATGAAAACTTAATACACATTCTGGGCATTATTTTCCCAAAACCTTTTTGCAGAGGTAAAATAACATGTGGCAGAAACTAATCATTAGAAAAATATTATCTTACCGCTAAGATAACCAAAGACATCTCACCATGATCACATTAGCAAACTACAGCAATCATTGATAAACAAGCAAACAAAGATGAGCTACTTAAAACTGAATTCACAATGACACAAGCTGAAGAGCACTACAGAGTCCTTTATGCTGTATTGTTACTACCACTGCCAAAAAATAAAAAAAAAATTACAAAAGTGTCTTTTAAACAGAATAACCAAATGAATATCAATAATTATTAGCCCAAGAAACTGAAGACGGTATAGATACATTACACAGACACCCAAAGCAGCTTTACAGAAGGAATCAACATCATATATACACACACACACACACACACACACACACACACACACACACACACACACACACATCTATAAATCTGCTTTGTGAATGCAGCTTCAAATGCAGTCATTTTAATTTCCAATCACTGCTTTTGGAAGCTGAATTTATGAAAAATGTATTCCCCTACATTACAAAAGTATTACATTCCAGCTAAATAAACAAAAAAAAATGGAGAAAACTTGGTGCAAAAAAAGGCACCAATAATCCAGAAAAGCACCAAAGCCATGCCAGAACAAGTCCCAGGAGAATTTTTTTGAACCACTCAATTACAACATAAATGCTAAACTGTCACTGCATTTTTGTGTATAACTTCATCAGATGTAAAACTCCATTAATAAAAAACAACTCTACAATAGGGTTAGTTACAATTGAAAACACAGTGATGGTTTAGCGTTTATGTTTTAATTGAGTGGGAAAATAATATCATCCTGGGACTTGTTCCTGCGTGGTTTGGTGCTTTTTTTGGATTGTTGGATTCCAACTAAATAATCATCGATCAAAATAACAAATGAGGCATACATCAAAGATACATTAAACACACAGTCACATTTTATGGTAATGTAGTTACTTTTCTACTAAATTAATGTACAAGTTAACAACTTACACTAAATAAGTAAAGCTTTTCAGAGGTGCTCCTGCATACCTAGGCAGGCTAATCTGCTTATCTCTTGTTTAGCACCTCTGAGCACTGGAATGCCACACCATTAACAGCCTGCTCTCATCCATACATTCAAGAGCATCTTCTGAAAAATCAAGTTAAAAACATAAGATAAATACAAATATTTTAATGCTCACAAACCTAGAATGATATTAGTCCTTTAAAGTTTCACAAATTGTAATTTCCTGAAAACTGTACTGTACTATATAAACTAAACCCAGAATTATATTATCTTTTAAAGTTTCACAAATTGTCATTTCCTGAAAACTGTACTATCTAAACTTGTATTATTAGCCAGACATGAGCTTTCATATGACAGCAGGATACTCTTCCAATTGCTTGTTTATGGAGCTATATTCAGAAACATGAAAATATGCTTGTTTAATTAGCAATGTAAGTACTAAAAATATTTAAAGTTGCACAACTGGAGTTCAAAATGGCCGCTGTTCTGTGAGCACTGCTATCACCTAGTTCTCTGATGTACCCAGGATTAAAACAAACCCAGAAGGCAACGCAAAATGAATAATACAGAAATAACTGTAGATATTTACTGTTAATATCATCCAGCAAACAAAAGAAGAAGAAAAAGTGACAGATTCAGCTCAGAAACAGCAGGATTAACTAAGATTTCTGAATAACAGCTTAAGCCATGGTGTTACTAAGGCCCTGCATCTAACTACAAGATTGGTAAAACACTATACAGCAAGATGTCAAAAGAGGAAAATAATATGGAAACAACAACTAAGACCACATTCTCAGTACTAGCCTCAATTGAGAAAGACACAACTTCAAAAAGACAACTAAACAAATTGACAACTTTAAAACTACAAATAAATCCAAGACAGGCCAGCCAGCTAATCTGGAAGACATAAAAACGGCCTTATTTCCTATCCAGCAAGCAATAAAGGACTTATCATTACAATTTCAAACCTTTGGTGACTCATTCAGCCAAATAATATCCAGAATGGAAAAATCTGAGTCCAGAATAATAGAAAATGAAATAATAATAGACTCTATTTCTCAAAGAACTGATGCCCATGACAAAGGAATACAAAACTTACAAGCAAAAATAACAGACCTAGAAGCAAGATCTCGAAGGAACAATATCATCATCAGAGGAATACCTGAAACTGTACCTCATAACAATCTAATACCAGCAGTCAAGCAAATAATAAATTTCCTGCTAGAGGAACCTGAAGAAATACAGCAAATAACAGTAGAGAGAGCCCACAGAGCCCTGAGGGAAATGCAAACACCACTGAAACCAAGACCTGTCTATATAAAATATTAAACTGTCAAGATGTAAATAAAATCATACTGGCAGCAAAGAAAAAAGGCATACTCACCTGGAATAATAATAAAATCTCCTTTGCTCAAGACCTCCCAATACAAATAATACACGCAAGATAACTACTGTCTCCATACTGCAGGTTCCTAATAGAAAAAAAAATCAAATTCCAGATGAAATATCCAAACCAGTTAATCTTCTACATTATAGAGGTTAAATACATGGTCGCTAAACCCAAAGAGACAAAAAAGACATTCCTGGCCGTTTTCAAGCAAATTCCACCTTCAGAAACGAAATAAATCTACAAAAAACGATAAACGACCCTTGGGTGAAGAAATGACCCCATTCATGAGCACTCTAGCTGGGGTCCAACTCTGAAAGCTTCCCCTTGCTGTCTAGGCCCTTAAATCCACAATGTGAGCCATGAGGAACACAGGAAAAGGCAGTACAGCCTGGTTAGGAACCAAAAATCAACTTCTGTTTCCGATGCGCGAATATAGGAAGGAACCTTCTCCTGGGACATTGGTCTGCAAAATCGGTCCCCCTACAATTTTGGGGGCTCCATTAAGAAGAACAGTCAGACAAAATGGATCTCAGCAAGCTCCTTAAGATTTTACTGCCTGAAAAACGAAAATTGATCTGCACCAGCTAAAAGAAGAAAGCTACACCATATATGTCAACCAACCTGCAAGCAAAACCTTGAAGAAATTAGGTACAGTTGAACTGAACCATTCGCTAAAACAGTACACCCAGTACTGTGAAAGTGAATGAAAATCCAGCCTCAAATAATAGGCAAGAAATAAACTGTCAGAAACAGGCTAGCTCATAGATTAATATTGGGGAAAAAGGGGAAAAAAAAGTTAAATGTTTTATGTAAATAGTAGAAATGTGTTAAAAGATCCTGGAGAGAAGTAATCTCAGGAAAATAGTAAAATAACCTAACAATCTTGGGATAATGTAAATATAGCCTTAATATGCTAACTATAGCAAAAGAACTGTTTGGCTAAGCTGTTTTTTTTTCTTCTTCTTTTTCTTTTTCTCTATGTATATACTTCCTACCCCTGATAAATAGGTGCCAAGTATATATTTTATAACCCACACAGATTGATATGGAAAAACATTACAAGCACCAAAGAAGGCCGAAATCTGAATAAATAAAGGGGAGGAAAAAGAAGTCAAGTGAAAAAAAAATGTAAAAATGACAAGATTGATTAACAATATTACTATGGTACATATATTGCTATAATTTACTGACGAATGTATATTAATATGCTGTTTTAAAAAGTACTGTTAGAAAGAATTAGTCATAGAACGATCCTACTACCTAAACCGAATACTGATACCACTAATCCCCATAATTACAGGCCCATATCTATTATTAATCTAGATATGAGAATTATGGTGACAATATTAGCTATTAGACTTAAATCTGTCATTTCTAAAATTATATCTCCAGAACAATCAGGGTTTGTCAATCATAGGCAAACAATAGACCAAACACTTACGCTTGATGCAATGATTTCTTTATCTTTAATAAAACAAACACCCATATACACATTAGCTATTGATGCGTCTAAAGCATTTGACCGAGTTAACAAGCAATTCTTGGCAGCCATTCTGCCCAAATTTAACATTCCTACACAATTCATCCATTATATTAATATGCTGCATATGAGGGCCTATACCACTTTACAAATAAATAAATATAGCTCAAAGAAACTAGAAATTAATAATGGGATAAGACAGAGATGTCCTTTATCACCTCTTTTATTTAATTTATTTATTGAGCCATTATTTTTACGAATAAAGCAGAAAACGTTTCACAATATCCCCGTTTTATTTAACACAAAGATTGCATTTTCAGCATATGCAGATGATTTTAATATATATTACTCCCTCCCCAACTCAGATTTTAATAAGATAATAAAATCAATAGATATATTCTCTACATTTTCGAATTATAAGATAAATATGTATAAATCAATAATATTTTCCTTAAGTAACTACTCACATTACCCCATTGTATTTACCCCACAAAATATTAAAATTAAAGACCAATTACACTATCTTGGAATTTCATTTCATAAGGACGCATATAAATATTATCAAGAAAATGTAGATAAAATATGGTCAACTATACAAAAAGATTTGGAAAGATGGGCACAACTTAAGCTCCCTTTTTTATCCAAAGTTGCCATCATTAAAATTAATGTTCCCCCGAGATTACTTTACATATTTAACGCATCCAATACATTCATACATAATAAATTCTTCAAGATTACACAAACAACACTATCAAAATTTTTATGGCATCCAAAACCTATCAGGATAAGCTATTAAAAACTTATTTATCCTAAGGATAAAGGTGGAATGGGACTCCCTGATCTTAGACTATATTATGAAATTAACAAGTGTAGTAGATTAATCAATATTGCAGAATATAGGAATGATTCCAATAAATGGTACCCAATGTGGGTGAAACTATACCATAATTATATTAAAGCATTACACTTTAACCCCAAGGCACTTCCATTTTTAGAAAAAAGCTCTTGGAGGGTGTATAGATTGCAAAAAGATTTAAGGGAACAAATTATAATCACACAAAATCTTTTTTAATTCCTTAAATTTATATGCCGCTTTCAGGACACTCCAACCGATACATCTTAATCCCAGCATTAAATTGAATGATAGGTTGATTAACTTGAATTCTTACCCACTGCTGAGGGATAAAGCTGTATTAGATTTTCTCCCATTTAAACATGACTCGGTAATTGACATGAGGAGCAAATTAAATTTACCGCCCAAATACACAACTATTTTAAGACAACTAAAAGAGGTATGTTGCAAATACTGGGATGGCATTAATATCTCAGATTCAGATATAGCTACATGTAAAACATTATGGGATTTGTTGATACGTAAAAAAAAAATTATCTCAAATGTATATAAAATTATTATCTCTATTAAATGCAACAGAGAGGCTATACATTCTAGCTAATGGACCAAGCAGGATTCTACTATTACATCCAACAAAATTGCTCAGGCTATTCAGAAATTCTCAAAATGTATTCCCCTCCAAAAATTTAGATATGCACAACTTATGATTTTAAATAATGCGTACTCTACACCCCAAATTCTTAATAAGTGGTACAACGATATACCATCAAACTGTCAATTCTGCCCTTCGCAAAAGGCAGATTTCATTCACATTTTTTGGAGCTGTAAATGCTCATACAAGCTTTGGTGTGCCTTAAGGGTCAAATTAGAAAAAATGGGATATGAAAAAACAACTCTATCTTGGAAATTTGCTCTCTTACATATTCCCCCAACAAGATTTAGAATGAAACATATACATCTTGTAATAACGATATTTATGTTAATGAAATACTACATCACATCAAACTGGAAAAACAGGACTACACTGTCATGGGAAGGCTTTAGACAAGTAGCTAGAAAGCAAATACTTGTGCACAAATATCTATGGTATTCCATGAAGCAAAAACCCTCACAGAAGGATTCTTGGAAATTGATTTTAGATGATATTCTGACATGATATTAAGTAAAAGATATGAAATCATTTTAGTAAGATATAGATGAAATTTGTATATAGTTGTTTTTAGTGTGTAGTGTGTACTTATGTTTATGAGCCTGCTGTTATGTATGTAAATGATTTGTCAAAAACTAATAAAGAGAATGTAAAAAAAAGAAAGAATTAGTCACAAGACAAAAACAGTACATGCTGTACCTTAAATGCAATACCATAATTGTATAAATAGTATGTTGGAAGAGGCTAGGGTCATTAAGTAGCAGTGTTTGTTGAGGGAACTAGTATGTTCAGCTTTGTCCGCATTGTATATAGTAACACAGGGGGGATACTATGAGTTAAATCTATATCTAAAAAGAAAACACATTCCAAGATTAGACGTAAAGGTAAACCATATACCGAACCTTCATCCTCCCTCCTTGATTATTCCTCATCCAGGGATATAGTGGTTAGGCACAGAGTAGGGATGGGGATAAGTAGATGCTTCCTAAACCATCACACAGTAACACATACAAAGATAACAAAACAAAGCTAATATATATGACATATCTAAGGAATACACCTAATAAATAAATGTGGGAAATAGAATCATGGAATGTTAAAGGGCTCTAAAACAAGAAGAAAAGAATACAATTCTTACACCTTACTTTAAAAACCACAACCAACCTCATACTAATACAAGAAACACACTTGACTGCAGAGCAGAAAGAAATGGATAAGTAAAATCATAGCTTCAGAGGGGAAAACAAACAGTGCTGGGGCGGCCATAATAATTAATAACAATTTAAGGAAAAAATACTTAAAACCAAAGCTGGCAAGGAGGGAAGATGGTGTTACATAACATTTACTAGTCCTACAATACCAAAACCTATAACGGTACTTAATGTTTACGCACCCTGTAATAACCAACAACACTTTTTTATGTCTTTATTCCCAACCTTAAACCAATTTAAAGATCACTACCTAGTGATTGGAGGTGACTGGAACACATCGAAACCCAGAAAAGGATAAATCTAATCTGACCAAATCACATAATGAACAAGCCACATTAGCCCTTAATGAACTCAAACAAGATTTCAAACTATGTGACCCTTTTAAATATGGGAACAGTGAAGATAAAACAGGGAAATTCACATTATATTCGCAATGCCACAAAATGTGGTCAAGGATAGACTTCTTAATCTCTGACATATTCATTAACATGGACCCAACAATAACTATACATACCAGGTTCTTTTCGGATCACTCCAAAATCACACTGAACATTAACTGGGACAAAAATATATATTTAGAGAATAGGGGTCATAATTGGTCATTAAACCCTAATTTACTTTCCAAAATGGATGTAATAAAAGAAACAGAAGCAATACTAAAAATAGCTCTTACAAATATCACTAACTCCCGTAATATTAATGAATTTGATGAATTTATGCAGTATATTAATCGCTTCCACCTGTTTTTAAAAAATTCACACAAAATTAATCCATTTGAACTCATTATTTGGACATAGTGTTAAGGAAAAAAAGTATATCCAAGAAATTGAATTTTTTTCTTTAGAAAGGATACAGGATATACATGCTAACATTGCAGAGCAAACCATCCATTTTATCAAAAAAAAGGAATAAAGGCAAAGGCAAAGGCCAGTTAAATTTGAGCATCAGAATTTGTGGTAATTGATATCCTGAAATGAAAGGAATGTGGAATTATTAAGAGAACTTTTCCGAAAAATATATTATCCGATGTATATAATAAAAATTAAAAAAAAAAAATTTCACAGTTTCCCTCCCATCAGTTTCCATCCTAATCTCCTCAGGAATTTGTTAGTAAATAAATAAAATAAACAAGGACAAAACAGAATTTCTATACACTATATACATATAATAGAAATAGTGCAGATTATAGGCAAAATATAGGCAAATCTCTATCAATGAAGACTGAAGAAGAAATGAAGAATCCCAAGCAGACCAGTTTGTTTAGAAGAAGGACTGCAATCTGCAAAATAGTTAAAAATTGCCATGCTATCAGCAACAATGAAAACCATCTTTACCAGGGAACCTATAAATATGTAACTTGTAGTCAATGTGTTGTTAATTCTGGTGACACAAAGGCATTTATTTTGAAATCCAGAAATATAAACTTGTTCCCATCAGGCACAACTGCAATTCACTGCAATTCAAAGGTGTGGAAGTTTTCTGTTCTGCCAACACTTGTTATGTTTAAAAAACTAAAAAGGGTTTTAAAAGAAGAGTGTATGAACATATTTATGAAAATTAAAATAAAAAAGAATCGAATGCATTTACAAGCACTCTTTAACTTGTAAACACATGTTGTTTAATTTTTTTGGTCCTGAGGTTTCTTCTAATAGTAAGAGGGGGGGGACTGGGCATCCCTTGAGTACAAATTGTTGAATAAAAGAAATGAATAAAACTGAATGCCACAGACCAACATAATGATGCATGCCATTGCTATCTCTCTCTCCTGCGGGGCCAAATAATGAATAGAGGGTGTCCCAAATTATTATGACACATATTAAACATGCTGCTTTTTAATTTATATATTTTTAAGTTTTTATTTTTATCTATTAAAGGTGAATGGCTATTAAGGTAGAATGATCCCAGTTTTAAAAAGTAAAAAGTGCTTAACACAGTAGTAGACAAAATGCTTTAAATGTTTAATATTAAGTGAATTATATTTATTATTTATTAGTATTAATTATTAATTTATATTTAAATTTTTTAATTTTTTTTTTTTTTAAATTTATTAAACAATTTTTTACAATTAATTATTATATTTAAATATTTGAAACACAAGAATATTTATTATAGTTATTATATTCAATATTATTATTCATTGTATTTAATAAAATAAGAAATTTTAAAAATAGTTTTAGTTAGGTATAAGTGGGACCCTTAATATGCTATAAAATGCAAAGATGACAAAAGATACTTAAGAAGTTCGTTGCTGCTGTTGTATTCTCTGTTTCTGCTATTGTTACCAATAATAATTCTGTACCTTTAAATAACAGGAAACTATGAATTAATGGGATTGCTCTAAATAATTAATTGTATAATTGAGTATATGAGTGGTGAAGTTATAAATTGAATGCACATTGATCATGAAATTGTCTTGATAAAGCCTGGGAGAGCCCGGGCGAAAGTGCTTGACTGAATTTTGTGGTTTTCAATAATTTTCGTGAGCATTTTACTTGTGGATTTTACATTTAATTAAAGCAGAGTTTTTTACAAGCTATCCGGTTCCTGGTGATATCTCTGGTGGAGCTTGTGTAATTAAAAGCAGAGTTTTTACAGCTATCCGGTTCCTGGATATCTCTCTGGTGTGTGAGCTTGTGTTTTGCTTTTGGTTCCAAGGATTTTGTGACTAACTCCCAAGGACCAACTGACATAGAATGGGCTGCAACCAAAGCACAAATTAGAGGATTGTTTTTCAAAACAGCAGCATGCTATAAAAAATACCACTGAAAGGGAAAATATTGCATCTTGAAAAAGAACTAATAAATAACCCCAAGAACCAAACAGAAGCAGAACTTTTAAAACTGCAAAGGGATCTATATATGTAAGAAACCAGGAACCTATATTTTTATGAAGCCAGAATTTTAGCCACTTACACAGAAGAAGCTCAAATACCATCTAGAGCTCTGATCAGAATTATCTCCCAACACAAATATGCCTCCAGTATATCAGAAATAAACTACAGAGGCAAAAACTACACAAAAAATGAAGACATTATTAAAACATTTGAACAAATATACTCTCAAATATAGAGCACAAATACTACAAACCTCAAAGGAAGATGGAACTCTTTTCCTTCAAAAACTGAAATTCCCTAAACTAAATTTAGACCAACAAAAAAAATTAACTGAACCGATATCCATCAGTGAAATTATTACAACAATCAAACACTTAAAAGCGCATAAGGCTCTGGGTCTGGAGGGACTCGAATCAGAATTTTACAAAGCATTTTCCCCCTTGATAGCTAAACTAGTATACTATACACTTTTGTCTTTTTTCGGCTTTTCTTGGTTAGGGGTCGTCACAGCGGAACTCCAGTCCGCTAATGATTAGCAGTCGATTTTTATGGTGCTGAGTTGCCAGCCTGACGTATACACTGAATTACATAATAAACTATAGAATAAATGTTATCCACTTTAATTTCCCTAAAATCATCTTTATATTAAAAGAACACACAAACCCCAAAAACCCCGACAGCTACAGACCCAACTCCCTCTTAAATATAGATACTAAAATATTTACCTCTATAGTATTTTTTAAAACAGCATATTAATATATAAACAGAACGAAAAATCTGATAGAGACAGTCATTTCCCCAGAACAATCCGGTTTTACTCCACATAGACAGACTAGCGACAATACATTAATATTAGATGCACTAAAATCCTACGCTAACCGATACAATATCGACATCTACACAATGGTAATGGATGCCCACAAGGCATTTGATAGGGTTAACCTAAAATTCTTACTCCAAACACTACCCTACTTTAATATACCCAATAACTTAATTCAGATCATCCAAACTCTCTATAGCAACCCATACACATCTCTCTATATAAATAAAACTTGGTCAAACAGGATTCTAATAAAAAATGGAACAAGACAAGGATGCCCATTATTACCCTTCCTGTTTAACCTATACCTAGAACCACTCTTTCTATAAAACAAAACACATACCACAATCCTCCATCAACACACAACTTCAAAATATACCTCATTGCATTTGCGGATGATCTGAACATATACTGCACTATACCAAATTCAGATATAAACAAAATAGTAGCTGCAATTGAACATTTCTCGACTAAGTCTAACTACAAACTAAACCTCAGTAAAACTAATATTTTCCCCCTAGAAACACCCAAACTCATCTCACTAATACCATTGTTAAACGCAATAAAAATAAAAGAAACTAAATACCTGGGAATCACCTTTTTCCAGAATAACAAAGACTTCTACCAACACAATGTAAACCTTAAATGGCAAAACATAATGCAAGACTGTAAAAGATGGAACAACCTAAAACTACCATTCTTGGCCAAAGTATCAATAATCAATAATCAAAATTAACATTAACATTTTACCTAGACTAATGTATATATTCATGACATCACAGACAATAATACATAATAAATTCTTCAAACAAATTCATACCTTCCTAGCAAAATTTTATGGGAACTCAGAAAAAATAGAATCTCCTATCCAAAATTAACACTCCCCAAAAACAAAGGAGGACTAAATCTACCAGATTTTAAAATATACTACTCGATCATTAACACTAACAGAATATTAAGGAGATGATGAGGAGGAAGTGTTTGACAGCATTGTGAATGATGAAGTACGCTACCCACGCTTTCTGTCCACAGAAGCCATTGGCATTATGAGAAGAGTAAGTAAAGGCTGGTGTTGGAATTTTCATATTATGCATTTGCTGTTTTGAATAGCTGAATCAACATTTGAATAAATCATATAATGTTAACAAGCTTATGGGGTCGTATGGGCAACTATTTGCCTCAGATTGTTCAAGGCAAAACCTCTCAAAATGCCATTTCTACTGTGTTAATTATGAACTCCTTGAGTCTTTCATTAACCTTGTTTTTTTTCTGTTTGTGTTTGTAATTTAGATTTGCATACTTAAACATGCATGCAGTTAATTTACAGTTGCAGAGTCCTGTGTTCAAACACTTCTCTTTTCCTTTTTTTTAAACCAAGATTCAGTCTGCTAGTTCTGAACTGCTGCAGGCTGCTTAGCTCTGTTTTTACAGAGCAGAGGGTTTTGCCTCCTGAGGTTTCTGTCTTAATCTTTGAGAATATCTCTGAGAGGAAAGCACTTTTGTTCAGTAATCAGGTTCACTAAGAAGCTTATTCTCAGCAACCTTCTTGTTAATTTCAGTGGATAATAAACCACAACTAGGAGCCTGCATACTGTGACCTACTTAGCCATCTAATTCTTGCTAGCTTTCATTGTTATTTTCTGCAAATGCCAGGACTTAACCAGCATTTGCTTACAGTAATATTTGCTGTCTGCTGAACCGTCTGCGCGTCAGTTATTCAAGGTAACAAGCTGTGATCCTGTGGGGTACAGAAAATAAGGTTCACAAACACAGGAACTTTAACTTTTCCTTAGAGTACCTCAGCTCGGAAATTTAATAGGATCAAAGGCAATTACTTTGCAGTTAACAATATTCATGTAAATGCTGCTGTGTATTATGTAACCTCACCCCCAGAAATGCACACCATTCCATCATGTGCACAAACAGTGTGTCCTTTGTAGCAGTAATAGTACAAGAAAATGGAGTGAACCAGGGGTGTGTGTGTGTGTGTGTGTGTGTGTGTGTGTGTGTGTGTTCATTTATTTCATATATCAGATTGTAGTAGAAGCATATGTCAGACTCTAAACCAGTTACAAGTGGCGTCCCACAAGGCTCAGTCCTGGGACCTCTCTTGTTCTGTATATAGGTTCATAGGTTCATAGGTAGATACTAGGCTATCTGCCCTAGGGCATTTATAAGCCTAGCCAGAGTGTATTTGGCTTCCGCTTCCCTATTAGATTAGCCTACTGTGCCTCTGTAAAGTAGGTCACAGAAGCTACCCTTTTAAGATTAGTTTACTGTGCCTCTGTCTAGCAGGGACACAGAAGAGATCCCAGTGGTGAATTTGCGATTTCCCATCCACGCGTCCAGATTTCGCTTGAAGAGGGTCAGCGAGGGGCTATGTCTAACATGAATTGGGATTCTATTCCAGAGTGAGGGGAGCCTCTGGGAAATTAATCTGTCCCTCCAGCATGTCCTATTTATTTTTGTGCTGAGGTTTAGGTCCCTGGAGCGTGTAGCTCTAAGGGACTTGGATTTTTTGAGGTGGAGCATGTCCATTAATTCTGGGTTTGACATAGCTTTGTACGTCAGGCATAGATCGCCTCTGAGTAGGCGATAAGCAACTGAGTAGAGCTGGAGTTTCTTTAGTCGAGCTACATAGGACATCCGTTTGTAGCCCATGATCCTCTTGGTGAGGTACTTTTGGGGTCTCTCCAGTTGCTGCAGGTGTCGGGTAAGGTACATCCCAAAAGGGGCATTGTATTCAATTATGGGCCTGATGAGTGATGAGTAGAGGGGCACAATGATCTCTCTTGATCTAGAAGAGAACCCTTTCGTGATAAGGTGGGCTATATAGAAGGTCTTTCTAACCACTTTGGCAACGTGATTATCAAAGGAGAGGTTACTATCTACGTTGGTCCCCAAATCTCTAATTACTTCTTCCGTACTTAATGGATTACCACCTATTTGGTAATTTGTGGGCACCTTGTTTTTCCCAAAGGGGATGACTATGCACTTTTTAGCATTTAGCTGGAGGTCATGGCTCTGGCACCAAGCATCCGTCTCTGTGAGACCCTTTTGGAGGATGCTTGTGTCAGCTGGAGATTCGATTATGGCCCCCAGTTTGCAGTCATCTGCGAACTTTGTCAGCTATAATCCCCCCGTGTTAGCCTGAACCTCAGAGAAGTATATACCGAACAAGAGAGGTCCCAGAACTGAGCCCTGTGGGATGCCACTTGTAACTGGTTTGGATTCGGACATGGCACCTGCAATTCTGACCATGTGGGTTCTATCTCTGAGCCAGTTTGCAACCCATCTTGTAATATAGGGTTTGATATTTAAGCTGGTAAGCTTATTTATGATGCCCAAGTGGGGTATTGTGTCGAAGGCTTTTGCGAGGTCCAGGTAGGCTGTGTGGACTACCTTGCCCTCATCTATGGCTTTGGTAACTGTTTCAAAGAAATCAACTAGGTTTAAGAGGCAAGATCTGCCCTTAACAAAGCCGAATTGGGTAGGGTCCAGTGTCTGGAGGCTATCATTGTCTTTGTTTATGAGTTCCATGATAATACGCTCCATAGCTTTACAGACCAGACTAGTCAGGATTATGGGGCGATTTTTTCCGGGTCCATTGTGGCACCACCTTTGTGGAGTGGGACCACTGTAGCTGTATGCCATTCTTTGGGTACATATCCTGTAGTAAGGCTAAGTTTGAACAGTGACTTAATGTGAGGGTTCAGTTCTTCTTGGAGCTCGTGTAAGACACAGCCTGGGACACCGTCCGGTCCCATAGATGCTGTGTTTTTTGCTTTGGAGAGGGCAGCTTTCACCTGTGCATCTGTGATGTCAGGGAGGTTACATTCAGTTGGGATAGGCATTTGCTCCTTTGGGAGGGAAGGGGGGGAGAAGTTTGCGCTGAATCTGTCTGCCAGGATGTTGGCTATGTCTGTAGGTATGGTATATTTTTTGTACCGTTATGCAACAATTCAGAGCATATCTGGGAGTTTCCACCCATGTTCCTGACATAACTAAAGAAGGCCTTGTGATTATTTTTAGTGTCTAGGGCAGTTTTTCTTTCAAAACTGGCCTTTGATGATTTTATGAGGGATCGAAGTTTCTTGCTAATACTGATCAGAGATGCCTTCCCTTTTTTGGGATTTTGCTCTGTCATGTAGTAGCTTCCTCCTTCTGTTGTATAGCTTATTTATGGCCGGGGTCCACCATACCAGTCTCCTGTTTTTGGAGGAGTGAGTCTTGGTTTTATTTGGGATAGCATGATCCATGCATTCCTTCAGGTGCTCATAGAATGCATTTGTAAAGGATTCTGCAGATTGGGCTGTATTATCCTCTGGCCCAGGGGATTTGAAGGATTCCACCTCAGTCTTGAGAAGTGCAAAGTTGGCTTTTGAGAAATTCTTTACAGTGATTGCCTTGGCTGGGGGTGGGGATGGGATATGGATGTCCAGGGAAATTTGTTTATGGTCTGATCTTACCAATGAGGGGTTTACCTCTGGTGTGGAACATAGAGTCCCCATGTTGGTGATGACCAGGTCCAATATGTTGCTCCCTCTTGTGGGAGTGGTGACCAGTTGTTCCATTGCGTTAGAGTTTATAAATTCAAGGAACCGTTGGTGAGGGTGTTTGGGCTTGAGTAGTTTTCCCAGTCAATGTTTGGGTAGTTGAAGTCACCCAATAACATAGTGTTTGGAGAGACCTTCATATTCTCCAGTGTACTCAGGAATGCCAAGTGGGGTTCCTGTAATAGGGAGGGTGTTCTGTAGCAGGCTACAAACTGAAAGGCAGTTTTGCCCACTGTTAGTTGCACATGGATGGTTTCCGATGCTTCGTGCAGTGCCACTAACCTGGAAGTGTAGGTATCTTTGATGAATATAGATACTCCCCCTCCTTTTGTGCTTCGGTCCGAGTTTTGGGGCCGAACCGCATGGTATGAGTTATAACCTGATAGTGCTGGGGTGCTCACAGGAGCCTTGAACCAGGTTTCTGTTACTGCATAGACATCGATTTTCTCCATACTGAGGAGAGCCTGGAGTGCGTGCATCTTGAGGTTTAGACTTCTGGCATTGAGTAGCATTACCTTTAGTTTTTTTTATCCTTGGGTTGTTTATGGAGGTGGGTTTGTCCTTTGAGCCTTGCCTAAAAAGGCACTATGGGGGTGGCAAGAGCCTTGGCCAGTATACGAAAGCCTAAGGGTGACAGGTGCAAGCCATCCCTAGCAACGTGGCTTGTCGAGCATGTCATCCCAGGCTGACAGACACTGGATCCCCTTTGAATGACACCAATACTTTAGCCAATTTTTGAAACTGACCATTTTGTCTTTATACTGTGGCATCATTCTTGGTGAGGGCAAGATGCTACTCAAGGTCAGGGTCATACCAGCCTGGGCTACATGGTCAGAGAGCTCCTCTATGTCTCTTTTCATGTAGTCCAGGGAGGTACATCTCAGGTCATTCACACCAGCATGGACAATGACGGAGTCATACTTGTACTTGCTTTGGAGTGACCTGAGTGCTTGCATTATGTGGCGGATCCTGGCACCCGACAGGCAGCTTACAGTGACCTTGTCCTTGTTCAGTCTGGTGAGCGGGACGTCCATGTGCCGGACAGTAGAGTCCCCTATAACAAGTGTATTTGGTGTGTTGTTTGGCCTTAAGGGCTGTGACTCTGAGGCACACTGATTTTGTAAGATATGTGATTCGTGGGTTTTGTTGAGTGGTGGCTGTTGCTTGGATATCTGCTTAGGAGATCTTTGCTGTTTAGGCAGATTTTTATTTAGAGCCTCCGAGTATGTTTTTGTGTGTTTATGTGTTGGGTATGCAGATGCAATAGGTCTGTGTGAGACTGGATTTGTGGTGTGGGTGATTACCTTTTCCTCCTGACTGACTGTGCCAGTCTTGGGTTGAGAGAGCTCTGCCTCCAGTTTGGCTGTGTAACTGCATCTCTCAAATGTATTAGAGTTTGTTGGAAGGAGGAGAGGGTTGTCTGTGTACATAAGACAATTGTAACATTGCCTCAAAATTCCCAGATTCACCAGCTGGACTGGAGAGTAACCTTGAAACTGACCCTTGGACATACCAGATTAGTATAGGGAACTGTTTTTTTACTGATCAGATTAGGGAAGGGAACTGATTTTTCACTTGATCAGGAAGGACCAATCGGGAGCCTAATACTTATGAGAAGTCAAGGAGGGTGTAGTGCTTTAGTTAGTTAGTGTTTCCTTATAAGAGCTGAACAAGTGCAGGGCTGTAGAAAGAGAATAGCGTGATTACTTTGAGAGCTTAAACAGTTCTAAGGGAAAAAGTGAAGAGCAGACTTTGTGGAGCCTGGAATAGTTTAAACCTGTTTAGGTGGCGCTGCCCGACACTGTTCACAAGAGTGCAATAAATGACCCCACACTTGAGTGCTAGGCCAAAATCAGGTAAAATGCAGTTTTTAGAGAAAAAAACTATTTTAAATTAAGTGCAACACCAGAAATGCAGTAAACAGGCTCTAGATGTGTTCCAAGTACTGTTACTGTTACAGATATAAACTTTAGCAAGCTGGAAAATGCCAAAAAGTAGGCGGCAAAGCAGTAAAACTTAACAAAAAATCAGAAGAAAATACTTAAAATCACAAAAGTTGCTCCTTTTCTTCTCTCAGCTTTTCTCTGAGGTACAGGCTAACACGGGTGGACTATGGCTGACAAAGTTCGCAGATGACTGCAAACTGGGTGCCATAATCGACTCTCTGGCTGACACAAACATCCTCCAAAAGGGTCTCACAGAGATGGATAACTGGTGCCAGAGCCATGGCCTAAAGCTAAATGCCAAAAAGTGCATAGTCATCCCTTTTGGGATAAACAAAGTGCCCACAAATTACCACATAGGTGGTAATCCATTAAGTATGGAAGAAGTAATTAGGGACTTGCGGACCCAAGTAGATAGTAATCTCTCCTTTGATAGTCATGTTTCCAAAGTGGTTAGAAAGACCTTCTATAGAGCCCACCTTATCACGAAAGGGTTCACATCTAGATCAAGAGAGGTCATTGTGTCCCTCTACTCATCACTTATCAGACTCATAATTTAATACAATGCCCCATTTGGGGGATGTACCTTACCCGACACCTGCAGCAACTGGAAAGACCTCAAAAGTACCTCACCAAGAGGATCAAGGGACTCAAACAGATGCCCTAAGCAGTTTGGCTAAAGAAACTCCAACTCTACTCAGTTGCGTACCGCCTACTCAGAGTAGATAGTAATCTCTCCTTTGATAGTCATGTTTCCAAAGTGGTTAGAAAGACCTTCTATAGAGCCCACCTTATCACGAAAGGGTTCACATCTAGATCAAGAGAGGTCATTGTGTCCCTCTACTCATCACTTATCAGACTCATAATTTAATACAATGCCCCATTTGGGGGATGTACCTTACCCGACACCTGCAGCAACTGGAAAGACCTCAAAAGTACCTCACCAAGAGGATCAAGGGACTCAAACAGATGATTTGGCTAAAGAAACTCCAACTCTACTCAGTTGCGTACCGCCTACTCAGAGGCGATCTGTGTCTGACGTATAAAGCCATGTCCAACCCAGAATTAATGGACATGCTCCACCTCAGGAAATCCAAATCCCTTAGAGCTACACGCTCCAGGGACTTGAATCTCAGCACAGAAATAAATAGGACATGCTGGAGGGACAGATTCATATCCCAGAGGCTCCCCTCACTATGGAACAAAATCCCAATCCATGTTAGGCAGAACCCCTCACTGACCCTCTTCAAGAGAAATCTTGACGAGTGGATGGAAGATCATAAGTTTACCCCTGGGATCTCTTCTGTGTCCCTGCTAGACAGAGGTACAGTAAACTAACCTTAATAGGGCTACCTTCTGTGACCTACTATACAGAGGCACAGTCAACTAATCTGAAAGGGTGGCGAAAGCCAAACACACTCTGGCTAGGCTTATAAATGCCCTAGGGCAGATAGCCTAGTATAAACATATGAACCATATGCTAAGTCACTTTTACAGACAAGGAGTTAATGGTGATGAATGGGTTTAACAAAAGATACAGAGTAGTAACTAAACAGTACTGCCGTAAGTCAAATAAACCTAAGGGAGTACAGAAGTCTGAAATAAAATTGAAGGTTGCAGGCAGTTACAGACAGTTCATGAATTCCGTATTAGAAGAAATGTACCAGTTTCTCAAATTAATGGAGTTAAAAGCTACTTTTACTGAACTCTGACTTTAAACTATGAAAAAGTGTGTGTATTCCTACCAAGTACTACTATTTCTTAGAGCTTTGGTCCCAACAATGTGTGTTTCCTGGGAAGTCACTGAACAGAGGTAATGCAGCCAAGTCATCTCTGAAAAGAGATTCTTGTGTCTAGTGGGCTCAGCTGGTCTACATAAAAGAAAGTAAATAAAAAAAAAAAATAACCAGTATCCATTTGTTACTTAATCCTAGTGTATGCTACCACCATCTTTCTCTCGTCTCTCCAATTATCAGACCCTCGGTAAAAGTGGAAGTAACAAATGGTATCCCTTGACATTTGGAAATGTTGTTGTGATTTCTGTCTATATTTTGATGACTAACTTAATGTTCACTTGTATATGTTGCTGATATGATCTTTCTTTGCTTACTGTTCTACTATGCACAAAATACTGCTCAGTAACAAAGTCTTTACTTTACATTATGTATTATTATCATTGTCTGTTGTATTAATTAAGTGGAGCTTTTCTCCCCGGGCCTCCGCTTAAATGGACTTCATCCAGTCGGACCATCCCGGTTAACAAATGTAAAATAAAAATAAATTAAGAATAGCTGAACATAACCAGTCAATGGAAAATTGGTTTCCTCTTTGGGTGACAATCTATTAAAGCTCTAGGTTTCAATCCCAAAGCACTTCCATTCCTGAAGCAGAAAGAAATACAAACTTATAACATTACAGAGGCCTTAAAACATTCTTTCAACTTAGCGCAAAAACTATTTCACTTCTTGGACCTTGGACAAGCCATGACCATACTGCAACCCCTTCATAAAAACCCAAATTTAAAAATAAACAATAAGATGCTGGACTTGGTCCCTTTTCCCAGACTGAAAGATAAAACAATCCAAGATATCTATCCTTACCTTAACTGCTCAGTACAAGAAATGAGGACCAATTTAAATCTCCCTAAATCACACATAATAATCCTAAGACAAAACCTCCAAAATGCTACTATGACCAATAGTGACATAGAAACTTGTAGCAGGTTTCGGGAGACTATTATCACAACAAAGAAAACTATTACTAATTCATATAAGATGATAAATGAAGTCAAATACCAGAAAAACCTCCTCTTCTCTAACTACTGGAGAAAAATTAAACCATCCATAGATGATCAGCAAATAAGCCAAGCAGTCAATCTAACACTGAAGACTATACCCCTCAAAAAGTTAGCATACACTCAGCTCGTGATCAGTAATAATACATATTTTACACCTGCAGTCCTACACAAATGTAACACATCAAAATCACCTTTCTGCCCACACTGTAAGGACTAGATAGTTGACTTAATCCATATTATCTAAACTCATTTCTTTCCCTGACCCCCACTTGTAAGAAGAACACAGCAGTAGCAGACAAAGCCACAAAAAGCTGTAACAGCAATGCACAAACCTGACCTAACAACTTTATAGCCCATTAATGATTAAAGAAAATTACCAACATTTCATAACATTACAACAGACGCGACTGCGATAGAACTGGAAACAGCTATTCAAAAAGTTAATATTGCTTTATAAGCACATTCAAGGGGGCTAATATATCAGCTACAACTCTGTTTAATGGAATAAAACATCCCAATACAGATGCAGTCTGCAGACACTAAGAAATGAAGTTCCAAACTGTTTGTGTCCTGCCCTCCATACATTTAGAATCGCTAACCCTTTGCATTTCCATGACATCTCACTTCTTGCCTGCTGCTCGCGTCCACCTTACAATGAAAACCAGATCATTTACCTCCGTCTCCCCAGGCAACAGACAGATTATACATTAAAAGTCACAAACAGGGCTTACTTTTTTTCACAAAGCACTAACTACTGGTCTGGTGTGAAAGCGAAAGTTGAATTTAGCACTTAGCCAACAGGTGTTAGAAAGGGAGGACTGGCAAGCTTTAGCTTTATTTTTTACCTTTTTTTATTGTAATTTCATTTGCTGTCCCGACTGTCCCAGATGTTCACAGGTACGGTATAGTGTGCATAGCATATGCCTGTCGACATTCATGGGTACATCTCTCAACTGTAACACTTTGGTGGGATTAATTCAAAGGCAGTTATAAATTAAAAAATAATTACCTCAGGGACTCTGAACACTGCTGCTGTTCTGTGACTCTTACATTCAGGACAATCCAAATTGCTGGACCTTCACAATCAAACAAAACTTCGCTCTTTCAGCTTAGCCACTAGGATTAATTCAGTCAATGGCAAAATGTAAAATTTAACATTTTTTTTCCCTTTCATACACAAAGTCTTTGCACTCTGGGCAGTCACCAAATGTGTCTTCTGTCAACAATTGAATATGCAGTTAAAGCAGCTATCCAGGATAGTAGAATTTGATCACCTGACAACAACCTCCTATCACAACTATTATGCATCCTTGACGTTACCATTATAAAAAAAAGAATGTGGGTAAATTGGAATGGGAAAATGTACCACTTTGGCTGTACATTTTTCTGATTTCAATTAAATAAAATGCATTTTTTTAAGTGAGTCAACTTGTACCACAGCTCTAAAAAGGGGGAGGCGCACACCCCCGCACCAAGGCTTAAATCCACCACTGTCAAATGGTAGAGGCTGAAGAATCAGATTGATAAAGTACAGCCAGAAAATCCAAAACTTTATCCACAGGAATGGCGTAAGGGTCAATATCACTGTTAAGAGCCCATCTAGCAAATTTTTCCCATTTACTATGGTACAGCTTTCTAGTTGAAGGCTTGTGATGGGGCAGAATGATTTGTGGGACCACTGAGGTAAAGGAAGAATGCCTGGCAGTCATAGGAATTGGAGAAGCCATGCAGTGAGCTTGAGATGTTGGAGATTCGAAGGAATCATTCCTTCTGGATGGCATAATAGATCTGGATCTTGGTCCAGAATCCAAGGTTTCCAAAGTAAATGAGGCCAAATGAAGGGAAACCAAATTTGTCAAGGCCAGAATGGGGCAAGGAGGACTATTGTGTTCTTCGACCTCTTGGCTTTCTTTAGAAACTGAGATATCAGAGGAGTTGGGGGAAAGACATACAGGAGACCGGGAGGGGGGCAGTCATGGAGAAGAGCATCTCTGGGTGACTCCTCCAGGGCGGATCAAGGCAAAGTAATTGCCGCACATGTTATTCACAAGGGATACAAACAGATCACAGCAAGGTTGCCCCAGTGGTGTAAAATCTTTTTCCTTCACCACAGGATTGAGAGACCACTCGTGAGGTTTTTCACCACAGGATTGAGAGACCACTCATGAGGCATTGGAATAGTTCTGCTCAACTTGTCCGCTAGTACGTTGGACCTCCCTGGAATATGCATTGGCATGAGAAAGCATTTGGAAGAAGTCACCTGTTGCCAAACACTGAGGGCTTTTCAACAAAGTGGCTAAAATTTGGTTCCCCCTTGTTTGTTGACGTACCAGACTACCTCCATGTTGTCCGTTTGAATTGCCACTATTCCCAGGGGAAGGGCATCTTGAAATGCTTGCAATGCTGAGAGCACCACCCTCATCTCTAGAACATTGTTGTGCAAATGGAACTCCATTTGGGACCAAGTGCCTTGGACTGTCCTTCATAAGATCATGGCCCCCCAATAGGGAAGCATCCGTGGTCACTGTAGCTTAGGGCTGTGGAAGGAGGAAAGGACAGCTCGAAAGGATCTCATTGGAATGGAGCCACCAAGACAGGTCTTGTTTGCAGCAATTGGAGATCAAGATGTGATGCGACATTGACTGATTCAATAACTCCCATTGGAAGGCCAGAAACCATTGGAGAATCTGCATGTGATATCTGGCCAAGAGAGCTAGAATAATATAGGCTGCCATCGAACCTAGCACCTGTAAGATGAATCTGGCCGGAACACCTTTGTTTTGAATAATATGGTTTACTTATGATCTGATCTTTTGGAGTCTTTCTACTGGGTGCGAAGCAATTCCAGTAACTGTGTTTAACAGAGCTGAGCTGATAAATTCCAGCTGTTGTGTAGGTTGCAGATTTGACTTTTCGTAATTTATTGTAATGCCTAACGAAGTTCAAAGATGTAGGGTATAATCTCTTGCTCTTATGAGTTGATGCCTGGTGGTAGCTGTAAGGAGCCAGTCATCAAAAAACTCAAAATCCCAGCAGTCTGAGATGAGCTGCTACCACTGCCATGCATTTGGTAAACACCCTGGGGCCTGTGGTGAGACCAAAGGGCGAGTGCTTCGAACTGAAAGTGACTGGCTCCCAGCCGAAAGCACAGGAATCTTCTGGAGCCTTTGTCCATTTTTATGTGGTAATACGCATCCTGAAGATCTATAGAGCACATCCAATTTTCTTTTTTCAAGAAAGGAAGTATTGACTGTACTGAGACCATTCAGAACTTGGCTTGCTTAACTGACTTGTTGAACTGGCTGAGATCCAAAATGGGTCTCCATTCCCCTGTTTTTTGGGGCACTAAAATGAATCTTGAGTAAAATCTGGATTCTGTCTGGTCAGGTGGGGCTTCTTGGATGACTTTTTTCGAGCAGTTTTTGGATTTCTACAACTGCTGCTTCCCTTTGACTGGGTGTAACATCCACAAGTCTTTTTTGTGTTTTTGGATTCATCAAAAGGAGAATAATGTAGCCTCTGGAAATTATCCCCTGCACCTATTTATCCGATGTCATTTGTAGCCAGGTAGATTGGTGCAGAGAAAATCATCCCCAGACTGTCTCCAGAGGAAGGCAATTGGGCCTCCATTCAGGAGCACTGGTAGGAGTTACCAGAAAAGGAATCTCTGGACCCCTGGTTCTGTGGGTCACCTTTGCTTCTAGAATGGCGTCTTCCATTATTTCCCCTTTGCCCCGGGAGAAGTTCTTGCCCCTTGAGTCCTGGAAAGGCCCTTGGGACTTTTTGAAACATAGCCTCCCACTTCTCTGGTTTCTAGAGTAGGGCCATTGAGGAGTGGAGAAGCGTACACTTAAGGCAAAAAGAGAGTCTTCCCATCTTTCTTGCATCTGGCCAGTGCGTCTTTTTCCTTGGGTTCAGATAGGGATGATCCATCAAACTGAGTGTTGACGAACGAAGATTTAAATGGCTCCATAAAGTCACACAAGCTCATCCAGGTGTGTCTCCTGATGGCTACACCTAAACCCGCTGCTGTTGTTGTCCCTTTGGCTGTGTGGGCAATTAGCCTCATGGATGAGTAATCAATTCAAGAGTAGCGAACTAAGAGATAACCTTGTCTTAGACCCCATCTACTGCTCCTGTAAGAGTATCTGACAGCTCTTGAATCAGATCTCTCTGCAACCTGGTAAAGTGCACCATATAGTTCAAAGACCTGAGAGCAAAAGTCGAGGAAGCATAAACTTACTTCCCAAACCTAGCCTTAGTCCTAGACTTTTTGTTAGAAGGATGGATAGTAGGACTTTCCTCTGCAAGTTCCTTTTTTGTGGCTGCCACTATCACCATGGCATCTACAGGGATACCCATAGCCCAGTGCTCCTCATCCTTAGGGGCAGATAAGATCTGGTCAGGCCTCGTGGGGATCAGCTCGATGGAGTCAAGACTCTTCCAGGCTGGCTGAGCGATCTGTTTAATAAGTTCATCAGTAGGCAGAGAGATCTAAGAGGTAGACGTCTGGGCACAAAAAGCCTCCAGGTATATCAGTTTCTCCGAGGAAGGCTGGAGGGAAGTCTAGCCGGCCCTCTGTTTCAGGATTTCCAGGATATCCCTAAAGGAAACATCATCGGGGGGTGACCTGGGGGAAACTTATCCATCATCAAAATTGGTGTCTTCAGTGAAGGTCTCCTCCAGGGAGTCTTAACTCATTCCCTCCAGTAGAGCTCTTTTGAGTGTGTACCTTTAACTCCCAGTGGGCGTGGCTTCAGCATTTATATATTTTTAACAACTGCCCATTGACAGAGGTGATATATCAATACAGTTGTGTTTGCCATCATGTATGCTTCAAGATAAATTTTTCTGATTCCTTGTATGCAACATGGCTTTGGAATTATTAATGCAAATATGAACAGGCAATATTTGACGTCTAGAGGCACAGTAGGAGGTAACTGCAGAAACGCCTGGAGACGTCACTCAGCTGTAATGAGTTAACTGCTTCCTCTTGCACTTTTTCCTCAAAGTTATTTTCTCAGTGAGATATTCCAGAAAAGTATCCAAACAGGAAACCACCGAGGTGGATCGCTTCTGAGGCTATTGCACCCCCTGTCCCAGGGCTGAGGCTGATGGACGCTCCAATCTAGGGGATATAGATGATGTTTGGCCTGGCATGGGTGGCAAGGCCTGCAAGTCCACAATGGGCAAGGTCCTATCCATGATCTGAAAGGCCAGCCCCTTGTAGAGGGATGGAAGCCTGGAACAGAAATAGACTCCTTCAGAACCATGGTCCCACCCCACACCGAGGAAGCCACCCCCGAAGCAGAAGCCTGGGTCAAGCCCATGAATGCTAAGGCACCGGGGGCATGGAAGGCTTCAGAAGAATCGAAGTCGAACTCTGTCCCTTGGAACCAGCGATGAAGCCCTGACCCTGGGAGGTCTGTAGTTCCAACAAACCGGAAGAACTCAAGACAATTCTCTGTTCCAGACAAGAGACTCTAACCAGAACTGAGGCAGTTAGAGACAGGCAGGTGGTGCCAAGGACTTCAAACACGCTGCTGGAGCTGGAGGAGGAATGTGTGATGCTGTCAAAGAAGGACCAGTTCCAGAACTGAGTTGACTGGGAACCGAAGGTGGAGGTAATTCCCATGTCCAAAAACAAAAAATAGACCAGCAAGGGCAGATCCAGATGTAAAGTATATATTCCAATCCTTTATTAACAGACCGGTTTCGGCATTAACTGCCTTCTTCAGTGTGGGACAAACAGCAGTTAATGCCGAAACCGGTCTGTTAATAAAGGATTGGAATATATACTTTACATCTGGATCTGCCCTTGCTGGTCTATTTTTTGTTTTTGTGCATTTGGTTTGGACCGTGCAATTCCCCGTGCATAGGACTTTGTTTGGTAATTCCCATGTCGTCAGGAGCTGGTTGACTAGTCTCTTGATGTCTGATTCTGAGAGACTCTTAGTGGACTGAATGGATGACACCATAGGAGACCTAGGTGGTCTCGGTTCCATGAATGGGCTGGGTGGTCTGTCAAAAAATGGATCGACCAAAGGGGAATATGTAGTTCTCGTTAAGGCAATAAAAGTAGTCTGCTTCAGTACCGATAAAACCACTGGTACCAAAGCTTCAGATATCTGTTCCCTAGCAATGCTTGGTGCCAAATCATTCTTGCCTATCAGTGCCGTGGAAGCTGTCGACATCTTAGGCTGCTTAGTCAGTTTGGCAAGTGGTTTCGAGGAACTTCTCAGAACTGAATGAGATTGTTTCTTTGATTTAGAAGATGAGGAAGAAGAGGATGACGAGCTGGCTTCAGTTCTCGGACCAGATATCACCTCCTTAAAGTCTCCCTTTAACAGGCATTTCAATATTAATTTTTCTCTCCATTCAGTCAAGGTCCTGATGGAGAAACAGTGACAAATGGCGCAATCCTCCTGAATGTGGACGGCGCCTAAACAGTATACACAGCAGACATGCCCATCTGAATTAGGCATCTTTCTCTCACACTTTTAGCACCTCTTGAAACCAAAGCTGCTCTTGGAAGATTCTTCAGCCATGCTAGATTAACAAGGCCTAGTGCTGACAGCAATCACAGACACACACACAAAAAAAGGGAAAAGGGAGAAAGACTTATTTTATTTTATATAGATAGACAGGGAGGAAGAAAGGTACCAACAATGGTAACCAGAATTGCCTTAAAGGTAAAGAAAGGGAGAGGATAGTACCAGCAATTGTACATAAGGGAAATGGTAGAGGGAAAGGAAAAGAAAATGATCACTCACATATGTGGAAAGGAGAGGAACGGATAGAAAAAAGAAAGCACATAAACAGAGAAAAAGTAGAATATATGAAGAAAAATAGAGAAAACTTACTCTAACTGCCAAAGCTCAAGAGAGGTTGGATCTGTCTGACACACGAAGCGGCAAATGAGATCTGAGGTAGTTTGGAGAGGAGCATTGTGGGTAGAGCCTAGCTCGAAAATTTGGAAGGCGCAAGCTGAAGTAAACAGCTGAGTCAGTTCTGAGGCTTGGAATTGAACCCACAGTCTGGGATTATATGAAGATTGACAACATCAGATGTAATATTGCATATGGGAGAAAAAAGCCTTGGCTGTCTAATTATTACTGGAAGTGGAAGAAACATGCGGTTAGTCTTGGGGCTCAAATGTTCGGATGCTGGATTCCTGATGGGTGTGACAGGAGATCCAGAGTGGGCTCCAGTACGCATGGAGGATAACAAAGATGAGACAATAGGAAGGGGAACTATACCTTTTGAGACCAGAAAGAAGCAATGAGGATACCTGAGCTCTTCAGCCTGCTTTCTTTCTGTAAGAATTTAGAAATTAGGTGAAGAGGGGCTAAGCATAAAGGAGACCCAGGGATCAAGAGTTAATTAGAGGATCTCTAGATGACTGTCCCTGAGAGTAGATCAGAGTGAAGTACTTGCTGCTCTTGTTGTTGAAGGGACTGGCAAATAGATCGCAGCAAGTTTGGCCTCAACACCGGGGCATTAGAATGGATCTGCTGAGCTTGGCTGCTAACACATTGGTTTTCCTTGGAATGTGCATCGCAATTAGAAAATTGTCTGAAGAGATCGCCCATTCCCAAACTCTCATGGTGCTTCTGCAAAGGGGGTAAGATCAGGTACCTCCTTGTTTGCTGATGTACCAGACTACTGTCATGTTGTCAGTCTGAAGTGCAGTTATTCTGAAGGGAGGAGCATCTTGAAAGTGCTAATAGGACTGCTGTCATCTCCAGGACATTGATATGCAACTTGGTCTCTTGGGGAGACCTTGGACAGTTCTTCCCAAGTAATGCCCCTGCACCCCAATTGAGAAGTGTCCGTAGTCATTGTGGATCATCAGATTACACCCACCCAACTGATGTGTCTTCTGCAAATTGTGGTGAGCCTGACTAACTAAGATGGGTTGGTAGAGAATGGACCTTTCCACAGCTAGTGTCCATTGTAGAACCTGCACAAAAAAGTGTGCCAAAAGAAATAATACAATGGCCAGTGCCATGGAACCTAGTGCTTGCAACACTGACATTGCCAGAGGAGATAAATGAGTAAGAAGAAAATGAACGCGAGTCCTTACTGTAGAGATACAGTGCTGAAGTAAGGATACTATTTGATGTTCTTCGTGTTTCACTGTTGCAGTCATCACATTTGGGTTATCTACCTGAAGGTAGCCCTCAGTCGGCCTGAATACCAAAGTCTTGGGATTTCTGCTTCGGATGCTGTCGTTTCTCCCATGACGTCAGGTGTATAAAACATGCAGCCAACGCCATTGCATCAGCTTTTCTTGACGAGCAGAGTCCGAAGCAGAAGCATTTCGCAAGTGCTGGTCGGCCGCCTCCTGAAATTTTCATTTTTCGAGTTTCAGACCTGAAGTCTTCTAAAAGATAAGTACCCCGTTGGGGATCCTTTTTTCTTGCTCTAACCAATGTCAGAAAAAATTAACAATTGTCTTGCTTGTGGAAAGCAAATACCTCACAGACATTTTCATTCTTACTGCGTCACCTGTTTAGGCCCAGACTACGACGTTCCTCGCTGTTGGTTTTGTGCCTTGTTCAACGCATGAACTATTGGTCGTCAGGCTACTTTTGTCATTAAATTCTTTCGCTCTCATTCTCCGTATTCCAAAATGGCTTCGATAAGCCATCCGATTACGGATCTTCTGAAAAAACATAAGGATAAAGACAAGAGACAGACCGCATAGGTCCAAAACTGCCACAATGCTTCCGTTAAGCTAGTCGCCAGTCCGCCAGTACTCAGTGAGGCGCTTTCGCAGCCCCTGATACCTGCTTCTACAGATTCGCAGGCCTCTACCGAGACCCATTCGGAGTCCGGTATGCCGCGAGATGCTTCTTCAACTATGGAACCTGGGAATGTCTCTACCATGGATGGGTCCGGAGCCACTGTGCAGGCACCGGCTTCTGAGGGTGTATTCAGGGCTTCCGATTTTTATATTAAACCGACGACTTCATTTCAAACCAAAAATACAGAATTTCTCAGGTCCAGAGCTCGCAGTACACCTAGGAAACCGACGACCAAAGTGCATTCTCAGGCCCACATGCCACAGAAACAAATGCTAATGGCTGAAAACCTTATTACTTTAATTAGGGGAAGCCAGCCTTCTCCCTCAAAAATACCAAGAACTGATTTTCCTTCTGATTCTTCAGATCATGAGTTCGATGACTCTGACCCTTCTGATTACCAGGACATACCCTTCTCTACCTATGAGGATTCTGATGCAGAGGCTTCCATTCCCTCTGCTTCCCTACCAGAAGATTTTTTTTTTTTTTTGGTGAAACCCTGCATATATCCTTAGAGAGCATTTCTGCTGGGAGTGCCAGGACTACCCACAGTCCAAAAAGAGACTCAGGGAATTTTTAAACTTGCCTCAGCACAGGCCTCTAGCTATCCCTCCTGTTTTGGAAGTTGTAGATGTCTTCTTGAATTCAGCCTTAGCCCAGAAACTTTGCCTCCAGCTCCCAAGAAACCTGACAGGTACAACAGAGTGCCTGACTCCCACAAATTTCCCTTTAAGAATCCTGCTGCCGATCCAGAGACCATTTCCCAGGGACCTAAAGGCATTAAGGCTACAACAGCCAAAAAATGTACCCCTTCAGACAAGGATTCTAGGGCTTTAGACAGATGGGGTAAGAAGGTATACACCTCTGCTACTCTTGCCATCAGGGCTTTAAATTGCCAGTTTCGTATTTTAAACTATCAGCAACATATTATGCAGCTAATTAAACAGAAAATGACGTTGATTCCTGATTGTGCAGAACGTAAAGATTTACAAGAGTTAATGCATTCTGCTAATCAAGTTGGAAAACATAACTTTGTAATGTGGTTTTGATGCCTTAGAAGCTTCCTGCAGGGCTGCTGTTACTGGGTCTGTTCTTAGAAGGCATGCTTGGCTTAAGGAAAAAATCTTGCCAGACCACGTCAAAGCAAAATTACTAGATGCCCCATTGAACCAAGAACGTCTGTTTGGCACTAAAGCAGAAGTAGTCCTCAAAAAGATGGAGGAAAAAGGTAAATCTATGCAAGTTGTTAAAGATTTCCTACAGGTACAGCCACCTAGATTCAGTATGCATTGGCCTTCTAAAAGCTGGTCTTTTCCAGTCCCTCTCAGACCTTCTTAGTCCAAACCCAGGGGAAGCAGACCACCAAGACTACAGTCTCAGAGTATGCACAAATCTAAGCAATGGAGTGCACCCACCTCTAAAACAGGGAGTAGTAAGCCACCATCCTGTGGTAAAATTTCACAATGATTTATCCTTAACTCTTCCAAGCTTTGCCCAAGTACTTGCACCCTTAGGAGGAAAACTAGCCCTGCATGCAAAAAATTGGGAGTACATTACCCAGGAGAGATGGGTCTTGAACATTGTATCCCAGGGATACAGATTCTACTTCCACTCACTGCCAACCCCAAGCAGATGGCCAGACCTCCCCCCAAACCAGTGGGCAGAAGCCCAAAAGCAAGTACTTTCTCTTCTCAGTATCAAGGCTATTCAATCTGTTCCAGCAGAGCAAATCGGACAAGGTTTTTACTCCAGAATGTTTCTGGTATCCAGAAAAGAAAACTCTTGGCGCCATATCCTAGATCAGTCTGTCTCAACACCTTCCTGGTGGTTCCAAGATTCACAATGCTTACTCTCCAATAGCTGCTTCCTATGCTAGCCAAGGACTCCTAGCTAGCCACCCTAGACTTAAAAGATGCTTATCTGCACATACCCATGAGGGAATCTTGCAGGAAATATCTACGTTTCAGAGCAGGCTCTATGCACTATCAGTTCTCTGCGCTTCCCTTTGGCTTATCTACTGCACCCAGAGTATTCACAAAATGCGTAGCTCCAGCCATTGCATATTGCAGGCAAAGAAAAATTCTAATTTACCCATACTTGGACAATTGCCTGATTCAGGCGGACAGTCAGGAATTGCTACTCCAGCACCTGATATTTGTCAAGAGACTTCTAACTTCACTGGGGTTCACCATCAACGAAAAGAAATCACATCTGGTACCCAGCCAACAGATTGTATTCCTGGGAGCAAGCTTGAACACAACCTCCCAGGTGACATTTCTCACTCCAGAAAAACAAATTTATTTGACAAACTACTTCAATCTACTGGCCACCCAAACCCAGCTATCTGCAAGAAAACTACTGCAAGCCCTAGGGTTCATGGCCTCTTGCATTCTACTAATTCCATATGCAAGACTGCATGTGAGGAAACTTCAGTGGTACTTAAAAAGTCTCTGGTGTCAACATTCTCAGGACCTGGAAACAATGAATGTTCAACGTGTTACACTGCTGCAGTCATCACTCTTGGGTTATCCTGCCGTCAGGCAGTCCCGCAGTTGGCCCGAGTTCCAAAGTCTTGGTCCGGCATCGGTTGCTGTCGCTTCCTCCCTGACGTCAGTGCACCAGGGGTATATAAGATGCATCCGACGCCATTTTCTTCAGTCTTTCTTGCCGCGCGGTGCCCGAAGCAGAAGCAGTTCGCTAGTGCCGGTCGGCCGAATCCTGAGATTTTCAAATCGAATTTCAGACCGAAGTCTTTATAAAGCTAAGTACCCCGTTGGGGAACCTTTTCTTGCCTCAGTCCGATGTCAGAAAAAGTTAACAATTGCATTTCTTGTAGGAAGCAAGTACCTCATAAGGAATTTCATTCTTATTGTATTCCTTGCCTAGGCCCAGACCACGACGTCACAGGTTGTCGGTTTTGTGCTAGGTTTAATAAACAAACTATTAAACGTCGGTTTGATTTCGCCTGGCATTATTTTGGTAGGAAATTTAATTATACCATGCCGTCGGAACTGCCGACGACTGGAATACATAAAAAACGCAAAGATAAGGACAGGCAGCCGAAATCCAAACTGGATTCCGAGGCCTCTGCTAGGCCAGTCGCCGGTTCTCCGGTTTTCAGTGAGGCGCCTATGCAGCCCCTGACGACCGCTGATTTAGAACCCCAGGTGACATCCGATTCACAATCGGAGATTACTAGGCCTCCTCAACCTTTACCTTTAGGCCCTTCCAACTCCATACCTGAAGGAGACTCCGGTGCAGTTGAAACGCCTTCAGCTGCTGAAGGTGTCTTCAGACTGACTACACTCACTATTAAATCCTATGCAAACCTGAAAACTCCTTCAAAAACAAAGAATACTGTACAGCAGTCTCCAGTACAAGGCCCCATGCCTAGGAAACAGATGCTTAAGATGGCTGAAGACTTAATTACCTTAATCAGGTGTTCCCATCCCCCTCCTGATAAAAGGCCAAGGCAGGAGGAGGACTACGCTTCCTCTGGCCAGGTTTCAATTTCCTCAGACTCTTCTGAGGAACAGGAATATTCCTTTCCCCCTTATGAAGATTCTGATGCTGAAGAGTGTATCTCTTCTGCATCTCCCCCGGAAGACTTCTCTTTTGGGGAAACCTTACATACTCTGAGGGAACATTTCCACTGGGAAGGCCAGGATTACTCTGATTCTAAGAAAGGGCTCCGAGAGTTCCTTTTACTACCCCAGCACAGACCCCTTGCAATTCCACCTGTGTTAGACATTGTGAATGATGTTTATTCAGAATCTAGCCTTAACCCAGATTCTCTACCTCCTGGACCAGCCAAACCAGACAGATACTACAGAGTCCCTGACTCGCACAAATTCCTGTATAAAAGCCCTGTTGCTGACCCAGAAACCATTTCCCAGGGTCCCAAAGGGGTTAAAGCCTCTACGGCTAAAAATCCTGTGCCCTCTGAAAGGGATTCTAGAGCACTAGACAGATGGGGAAAGAAAGTGTATACCTCAGCTACTCTAGATATGAGGGCCTTAAATTGTCAATTTCACATGCTGAAATATCAACAATATCTGATGTCTCAATTAAAACAAAAAATGTTCGCACATACAGACCATCCAGATTACAAAGAAATGCAAGATTTGTTGCATTCAGCTGAACAAGTGGGAAAACATACTTTGCAATGTGGATTTGATTCATTGGAAGCTTCTTGTAGAGCAGCAGTGACAGGGTCTGTCATACGTAGGCATGCTTGGTTAAAAGAACAAACTTTACCTGATAATGTTAAAGCAAAGTTATTGGATGCACCCTTACAGCAAGATGTTTTATTTGGTGTAAAAGCAGAAGAAGTTTTAAAGAAAATGGAGGATAAGGCAAAATCTATGCAGACGGTCAAGGATTTTTTACAGGTTTAACCTCCTCGTTTCAGCAGAAATTGGCCAACCAAAAACTGGTCCTTTCCAGCTTCTGCCAGACCACAGAGGGGCAGATACAGACGCCCAAGAGGCAGAGGCCAGCCACAAGGCTCTTACCAGCCTTGACAATGGAGTTCCACAACCCAAAAAGGAGGAGAAGACAGGTCTCAAACTACCAGAAGACAAACACAATGACTTACCCTCAGACTACCAAGCAAAATCCTCTTGGCAGCTCCAGTGGGGGGAAAACTAGCTCTTTTTGCAGACAATTGGCACATCATCACAAAAGACAAATGGGTCCTAAATATTGTATCTCAAGGATACAGATTCCACTTTCACACTTTACCAAGGATAAAAGGAATGCCAAACCTGCCACCAAATCAATGGGCAGAGGCTCAAAAGCAAATTTCAGCTCTCATGGACATGAGAGCCATTCAGCAAGTTTCTACACAGGAGTACGGACAAGGATTTTACTCAAGGCTGTTTCTAGTTCCCCGAAAGGACAAAGCCTGGAGACCCATTCTGGACCTCTCAATTCTAAACTCATACCTGGAAGTCCCCAAATTCAAGATGCTAATACTACAACAACTTCTTCCCATGCTGGGCAAGAAGGCTTGGCTAGTAACGTTGGACCTCAAGGAGGCATACCTGCATGTCCCTATCAGACAAAATTGCAGAAGATACCTCCGATTTATTGCAGGTTCAACCCATTACCAATTCTCTGCACTACCCTTTGGCTTATCTACTGCGCCCAGGGTCTTCACAAAATGCCTGGCACCAGTAATTGCATACTGCAGACAAAGAGGGATTCAAATATATCCATACCTGGACGACTGCCTTATTCAAGCAGAAAGCAAGGACATTCTATTAAAGCATCTGGCGTTTGTCAAAAACCTTCTAAGCTGCCTAGGGTACACAGTAAACGAAAAGAAGTCAAAACTAGTGCCCTCACAAGACATAATATTCCTGGGTGCCAGCTTAAGTACAACGGCCCAGATGGCTTACCTCACGCCAGACAAACAAAGACAACTGACTCAGTACTTCAAAATGATGGCAACAAAGACCCAACTCCCTGCAAGAAAAATTCTGCAGGCCTTGGGATTCATGGCATCTTGCATTCTACTAATACCATTTGCAAAACTGCATATGAGGAAATTACAATCATATCTGAAAAGCATATGGTCTCAACACAGCCACAGCTTGGAAACAATAATTCCACTCATTCCCTGCCTTCAACAGGAGTTTCTATGGTGGGCTCAGGCATGTCACCTCAACAAGGGTCAGCCTTTCACCTTACCCACAGCCAGGCAAACTATAACAACAGATGCATCGGATTATGCCTGGGGGAGCACACATGGCAGGACAGTGTATTCAGGGCAAATGGCCTAAAAACCAAAGGCATCTACATATCAATCAAAAAGAGATGCTAGCTGTACAAAATGCCTTAACGGCTTTCAAGGACCTCCTACATCCAGGACAACTTTAATAAAGACTGACACCACAGTGATGTGGTACATAAACAAGCAAGGGGGCACACACTCCTAGTCCCTATGCAGACAAACAATGACCTTGTGGAATACAGCACTGACCTACCAAGTTCAACTACAAGCACAATTTCTGCCAGGAAAGAAAAACACACTGGCAGACTATCTAAGCAGAAATATCACAGATCCACACGAGTGGAAACTAGATCCACAAGTATTCGCAATGATAACACAAAAATGGGGGAGCCCAGACATCTGTTTGCTTCCCCCCAAAACTACCAACTATGGAAATACTGCACAAGGGCATACCACACACTAGCTTGGAAAGTGGACGCCTTCTCATTCAGTTGGAAAACATTTCAGTGTATGCCTTTCCTCCACTGCCTCTTCTGGCAAAGGTGCTGCTGAAAGCCAGATTAGAGAGGCCACAAATGATACTAATTTCTCCAGACTGGCCACGCCAACACTGGTATCCAATACTAAAGAACATGGCTCAAGGCCCACCATGGATTTTGCCTACAATTCCTCACCTGCTCACTCAGCAAAACAATCAGATTCTGCACAGCCAGCTCAAGACTTTAAATGTGGCTGCATGGCAAATTGCCTAAATAACCAGTCAACACTTCTCCCTAAAGCTGTGATGGACGTCATTCTGGAGGCCAGGAGGCCCAGCACCAGGAAAGTCTATTCAGACAAATGGAAAAGATTCTGCGCCTGGAACCAGGCTAAAGGCCAAAATCCCCTTGTCCCAAATATTCCTCAGATTCTTCTATATTTAACTGAGATGTTGCACAAAGGACTTTCCTTCTCATCTATTAAGATCCACGCTTCAGTTATTTCAGCTCAATACAACACGGATACTCATATATTCTCACATCCATTACTAAGACAGTTCCTCAGAGGGGCTAAGAACATAAGGCCGCCCCGGAGAGCACCAACACCAACTTGGGATCTCAACTTTGTTCTGGAAAAGCTAACACTTCTGCCCTTTGAACCAGCTTTCACTGCTGATCTACAGTTCCTATCATGGAAACTGCCCTGCTGCTAGCAATAACTTCAGCACAAAGAGTCTCAGAACTACAGGCCCTAATGGCAGTGGAGCCGTTCATCATTTTTCATCAAGACAAGAGTCTCTTTATGAACTAACCCTTCCTTTATGCCAAAGGTGTTATCCAGTGTGGCCCTAAACCAAACCATTCATTTGCCCACCTTTTATCCAAACCCCCAGAACAAAAGAGAAAGGCTCCTACACTCTTTGGACATTCGCAGGCAATTACGTTACTACTTGGATAAAACTAAGGCTTTCAGAAAATCTGACCAGCTCTTTGTATCCTATGCTGCAGGATCTCAAGGAAAAGCGATCTCAAAACAGACCATTTAAAAATGGATAGGACATTGTATATGTTTCTGCTACACACACCATGGGAAATCTGTGCCTGGTAACATCAGGTCCCATTCCACCAGGGCTACAGCAACATCAACAGCCTTCCTCAGAGGGGTACCAACCAAGGATATTTTCGAGGCTGCCACTTGGAGTTCAGTGCACACCTTCACCAAGCACTATCACTTACCTCTATACTCTAAAACCAGTGCTGGCTTTGCCACTGCAGTGCTGCAGGGCCTACTAGCCTCTCCAAACCCTGTTTAGTTCCACCACCAATCCTTAGCTTTGGGATTCAACCCAAGAGTGATGACTGCAGCAGTGTAACACGATGAACATAGTACAGTTTTGTACCTACCATAAATGTAGATGTTCGAGTGTTCACACTGCTGCAGTCCAGGTTACCCTCCCTCCATCCCCTCTGAACTAGCTGGACTTATCTATTCCTTTCTATCCTATACAACCTCTGTGGTGTATTTGCTTGTGACCGAAGGTATTGTCTTAGTTTTATATGTATATTTTTATATAGCAATATGTATTGCCTACCTATTGGGGGCACCTGACATCTGGGGCAAGAAAAACTGAAGAAAATGGCGTCCGATGCATCTTATATACCCCTGGCGCACTGACGTCAGGGAGGAAGCGACAGCAACCGACGCCAGACCAAGACTTTGGAACTCTGGCCGACTGCGGGACCGCCTGACGGCAGGCTAACCCAAGAGTGATGACTGCAGCAGTGTGAACACTCAAACATCTACATTTATGGTAGGTACAAAACTGTACTTTCCTATCATTCCTTGCCTAAGGACAGTGCTCCTTTGGTGGGCAGAGGCCTGCTACTACAACAAGGGACTCCCTTTCACTCAACCACCTGCCGCTCAAACCATAACAACAGACACATCAGACTGTGCATGGGGGGCTCACATGGTAGGACAATGCATTCAAGGCAAATGGAGCCCAAAGCAAATGCATCTGCATATCAATCAAAAAGAAATGTTAGCTGTACAGAATGCTCTGACAGCCTTCAAATGCCTTATTCTTCCAGGACAACTATTGATAAAGACAGACAACACCACAGTTATGTGGTACATAAACAAGCAGGGGGGAACCCATTCCTACCCACTCTGCAGGTTAGCCATGGCTCTGTGGAACACAGCCTTGAGCAATCAAGTGCGCCTGCAAGCTCACTTCTTGCCAGGCAAACTAAATTCACTGGCAGACGACTTAAGCAGAAATCTGATGGACCCACACGAGTGGAAACTGGAACCCAAATCATTCAAGCTTCTGATCCACAGGTGGGGGGCACCAGAGGTGGACCTCTTTGCTTCCCATCAGAACCATCAATTTAGCAAATATTGTACCAGAACTCCCTACAGCCAAGCATGGAAGGTGGATGCCCTGTCCTTTACATGGGAAAATCTCTCAGTCTATGCCTTTCCTCCTCTGCCCCTACTCTCGAAGGTGCTACTAAAGATCAAACAGGACAAGCCAAGGGCAATCCTGATTGCACGAGCCTGGCCACGCCATCACTGGTACCCACTTTTGCGCAGTCTGACAGTAGTGCCACCATGGCACCTGCCTCAGACCCCTGCCCTGCTGCCCCAGCAGGAGGGCCAGGTTTTGCATCCTCAGCTACAAAACCCGAACCTAGCAGCCTGGCTCATATCCTGAAACCATCACCAGCAGCCCTCAGTTAACAGGTGCTGGATGTCAACCTTGAGACAAGGAGCCCTAGTACTAGAAAATCCTATTCAGAAAAGTGGAAAAGATACTGTTCTTGGAGCCAGTCTCAGGGAATGGACACAACTGTGCCCAGCTTACCTCATATACTAAATTACTTAACAGAAATGCTCTACAAAGGCCTATCCTTCTCTTCAGTTAAGATTCATGCCTTTGCCATCTCAGCTCATTATAATACTGAGCCACCGCTCTTCTCTCATCCTCTAGTCAAACAGTTCCTGAGAGGTGCCAGAAATTTAAGATTCCCCCCTCCAGGAGAGCTCCCACTCCAGCCTGGGACCTTAACTTTGTATTGGAAAAGCTCATGCTTCCACCCTTTGAACCTGCTGCTACAGCAGAGTTAAAATTCCTGTCCTGGAAAACAGCTTTACTTCTAGCCATCACTTCAGCAAGAAGAGTGTCTGAATTGCAGGCCCTTATGGCCGTGGGACCCTTTGTTATCTTCCATGTGGACAGGGTTTCCCTCAGGACTAACCCATCATTTATGCCCAAGGTGGTATCTGGTGTGGCTTTAAACCAATCCATTCATTTGCCAACCTTTTTCCCTAATCCTCAGAATAAAGGGGAAAGGATCTTGCACTCCCTGGACGTGCACAGGTAGCTTAGGTTCTATCTGGAGAAGACTAAACATTTGAGAAAATCTGACCAACTGCTAGTCAGCTTTGCTACAGGGGCAGAGGGCAAGGCCATTTCAAAGCAAACCATTTCTAAATGGATAGCACACTGCATGGTGCTACAGACACCATGGAAAACCTACCCCATAGTGAATCAGAACACATTCCACTAGGGCTACATCAACCTGTACAGCATTTCTCAGGGGAGTCCCTACCAGGGACATCCTGGAAGCTGCAACATGGAGCTCTGTACACACCTTCACCAAGCATTACCACTTACCTATCTTTTCTAAATCCAGAGCTGGATTTGCCACAGCAGTCTTACAGGGCCTGTTTGCCAGCCCTAATGCTTCTTGACTGCCTCCACCCATCCTCAGCTTTGGGAATCAACCCAAATGTGATGACTGCAACAATGAAACACAAAGAACATAGTACAGTTGTGTACACTTACCATAAATGTAGATGTTCGAGTGTATTCACTGTTGCAGTCCTGGTTACCCTCCCTCCAGCCCCCTGACTTCTCTGTACTTCTACCTATCCTTTTGTTTGGCCATATCTTATAACACTGATATTTGTTTTTTACTGGGGGTGTTTCAGGCCATGTAATTGCTTCCTATTTTGGGGGCTCCTGACATCTGGGGTAAGAAAAACTGATGTAATGGCGTCGGCTGCATGTGTTATACCCCTGACATCATGGAAGAAGCGACAGGATCCGACACAGAAATCCCAAGACTCTGGTATTCAGGCCGACTTTGGGCTACCTGCAGGCAGATAACCCAAATGTGATGACTGCAACAGTGAATACACTCGAACGACTACATTTATGGTAAGTGTACACAGCTGTACTTTTTGTTGTGTCTAGATGAAATAGTCTCTGGCGTGTAAAAGTAGATGCTTGGAGTGGGTGGTAAGGAGCCAGTCGTCTAGATATGGAAACACCTAGAATCCTCTGAGTCTTAAGTGAGCTGCCACCACTGCCATGCACTTGGTAAATACCCTGGAGGCTGTGGTGAGTCCAACATGAATTGGTAGTGACTGACTCCCAGCCAAAAGCAAAGATGTCTTCTGGATTACCTGTCTATTTTGATATGATAATACACATCCTGAAAGTCTATAGAGCACATCCAGTTCTTCCTTGTGAAGAACAAGCAGAGTGGACTGTATCAAGACCATTCAGAACTTTGTTTTCTTTACAAATTGATATAAATTGCTTAGATCCAGAGTAGGTCTCAGGTCCCGTTTTCTTTGTCACTAAAAAGAAGTGTGAATAAGTTCCGAATCCTGTCTGTTCTGGATGGACCTTTTGGATGACTGTTTTGTCTAACAGCTTCAAAATCTCTTGTGCTGCTGCCTTCCTCAACTGGGTAGAACATCAGGAAGTTTCTTTGTTTTGAGAAGAAGAAGAAGGGAAAATGTTATGTAATAACCTCTGGATTTTATGCTTAGCACCCAAGTATCTTGTGTTATATTTGCCCAGGCATCTGGGTGCAAGGACAATCAACCCCCAACTGCCTCCAGAGTTGGACAGTCAAGCAGTGCTTCAGGAGCACTGAAAAGGGCTGTCCAAGAAAGAATCTGGAAAGCCGTGATTTTGCAGACATCCTCTGCCTCTAGGACAATGTCTACCACTGAAATTCCCCCTCTGCCTTTGGAGGAATTGTCACCATGTGGATCTAGGAAAGGACCCTGAGATGTGTGGAACTACTACTTCTTACTGCCTCTTTGATTCCTGGAAAGGGTTAGTTGAGAAGTAGAAAACTTGATTCCTACAGCAGACAGAGTCTTTCCCTCTTGCTCACTGTGGGTCAGCATCTGTTTAACTGATGGCCTAAAGAGGGAAGTGTTATCAAAGGGGGCATTAATAGAAGACATCTTAAAAGTTTCCATGAAGTCGCAAAGCTGCATCCAGGCATGTCGCCTTATGGCAATGCCAGAACTGGCTGCTCATGAGGTGCCTTCAGCTGTGTGAGAGATCAACCTCATCGAAACATTGGATATAGAAAAAAGAGTGGCCAGTTGAGAGGATGTTCTGCTGAAGTTCTCAGTAGACATGGACTGTGAGAGAGTATTTGAAAGTTCTTTGGTCAAGTCTCTCTGAATGCTTCAGGTAATTAAGTGACCTCAGGGCAAAAGTTGCAGAGTCAAAAACTCACTTTCCAAATCTGTTCAGTGCTCTTAGGTTAGGTGGATAGACAGTAGAGCCCTGTTTCCCTAGCTCTTTCTTGGTGGCTGTCGCCACCACCATAGCACCTAGAGGGACACCATTGCTCTAGTGCGATCTATCGTAGGGGAGGTGCCAAACACTTGTCAGGTCTATTTGGGATGGGTTCAGTGAAGTCCGGCTCCTTACAAACCCAATGGGCAACTAAATCAGTAAGTTTGTCCAATGGGGGGGGGGGTTAACCAAAGGCATAGCGGGCCAGAACTAAATGCCTCCAGAAATACAGATTCTTCTGACGAGGGGTTTTGGGAAGATCAACCACCTTTCCATTTCAGGATGTTTAGGATATCTCCAAAGGAAATGTCATCAGGTGGTGACCTAGGGGACCCCTCTCCTTCATCTAAATTGTTATCCTCTGTGAGAGACTGCAGAGGGTAGTCAGTGTGTCTCCTTTACACATTCTCTTCTGGTGAACCTCATGTGTGGGATGCTCAGTTGAAGTCTCGGAAGAGAGGAGAAGTTCCTCCACAGGAACTGGCTGGATGGACTCTTATTAGTTCTGGCTGTCTCTGTGGATTAGGTCAGTGTGACTCAGAGCTAGGACCCAATGGGGGGATGGAAGTTGGATCAGAAACATGAGAGGGTAGTTCTCTTTGGAGAGACAAAGCCCTTTCTACCACCTCAAAAGCAGATGTACCCAGAGAAACCCCAAACTGCATCCACGTAGCCGAAACTCCTGAGGAAAGCAGACCCAAAGCCCCCCAGATCCAGGCCTTGGGGGGCAGAACTGGATCCGAACTGTTGATGGCCATAGCTCTGAGAGGAAGGGACGAATCTGACAAAATTGGTGGTGATCCCATTCCCTCAGACCTGATGCTGATGCCTCATCTTCGAGACCCATTCTGATACGACTGCATTGGAGCAGAACTGGTCAAGGAAATTGTTGAGTAGAGGAAGAAGTTTTCCTCAGATCTGACACCGGACCCCTTGGGGATCCCAGATCCAGGGACTCCGAAACCACAGGATGGATTGGGGAAGGAGAAAATATGGCTGCAGAAGTTGTAAACATACTCTCAGATACAGTGGAGAATGGAGCTGGTAAGACCCCCATCTGAATCTACACTCTGAGAAACTTTTGCATCTTCCTATCCACTTCTGCTTCCGACAAGCTTCTGGATGACCTAGAGGAGGAAGTGGAAGGGAGGCCTAGAGTGCTTCTTTGGTATGTGAATAGGAGAAATGAGAAAGGGAGGAAATTTAAAATAGAAGATTAAAGAAATTTTAGTAAAGTTTTGCTCCTACTCACAAAATTGCTTGAGAGCTATGGAAACCTGCATCTGATTGCAGACAGCAAATGAGATCCAAGGCTTTGGTGCTAACAGCAGAGCATTATGGGTACAGGGAGGAGCTTGAGAGCTGGATGCTAAGTCAGAAATAAACAGCTGAGTTGGCTCTGAGGATCAGATCTGAACCCATATGTTGAGGAAGAATGAAAAGGACAACATCAGATCAGTCAGTTTATTCATGTGGTTAAAATGACTTTTGCATAAGAAACAGTAGTATTTGTGGAGATAATTTCTTCCCATTAGAATTAATTTGAGTCTGGGATTTCAGTGGGGTTAAAGGAGTTAAGAAGCTTTACTGAATCATAAAGTCCTATCTGTTGGCAAGCAAACATCTCAAATAACTTACTGACAGTCTGAGCTATTTTTTTATTTATTTTTATTCTGTTATTCTTGAGGTATGTTTGTAGTGTCACTTCTGGCCCAAGCATATGTGCATCAGATTGGCCTCTGAAGAAAACCAGATGTCCTGGGAGTTCAGAGGATATCACTACAGCTATCCAAGTCAGTACTGTTATGTCTTTTGCCAGAAGGCAGCTGTGTATGTGTTGTTACATTTTGTGTAGTGCTGCTGATGTCATGCTAGGTTCTGAATCTGCTGAGGGGTCTGTACTACACCATACAAGTCACTGCCCAGCTCCATAAATTCAGTCTAATTCTACATTCAGGAGCAGTTGCAGTTTATGCAGTGTATCATATTTCTTATAAGTTTAACACTTATAACAGACACCACAAGACTTCATTTAGGTTTCACTGTTGAACTGTGCATATGTCAAAATATTGGGTTCCTATCACGTAATCGAACTTTTGCAGGTTCGAACCACATATGATCGAGACCATACGTTCAAATTTTTAAAAGTTTGAGCGTTTGAATGGAAATCTCTGTAAGCGGAGATTTCCATCCACTTCAATGTAGTGCGATCTCGGATTTGGTATATTTAAGTAGCAGGGGGTGCAGGGCAGCTTGCCCCCCTGCTTAAAATAAGTTTTTGTTTTGTGCGTTGTGTGGTTATTTTTTTTTTAGTTACTTGAAGTTCTGCAACTTCGAACATAATGGTTCGACCATTAGGTATTCAGAGTTACGAAACTTTGACTATCTAATATAGACCCCAGAATATTACCTACTTTACACACTTTTTTAACATTGTATTTTAAATTTGCATGTGGTAAAAGAAACAAACACTTTTTTGAATTTTGTAAAAAAATGTAGGTAAGACTGAATGGTAAAGTACTAGGAAGCAATCTGCAGGATGGGCACAGTTCCCAAAGCAGCACTCATGATCTCAGAAAGTAATTGTTCTTTTCCATTTGAAAGTGTGTTTTTTCTAACCAATGAAGCCTGCATTGTAAGTGTCTGCAGGAAGTAATTTGTAGGATCAGTTCATTTTTGTAATCCTAGAAAATGATTGTTTTTGAAAATGCTTTTTTTTCTGTATTTGCTTGTTTTTGTCAGTAGTCATAAGCTGAAGTTCATGTTCTCTTTTGCTTTCAACAGCTGCTAAGAAGGAATCCAGAGCGGCGTCTTGGATCAAGTGAACGTGATGCAGAAGATGTAAAGAAGCAGACATTCTTCCGGGTATGTCTGGACAGTCAGTGTTTTTTTTTCATATTGGCAAGGAGACTTGCTCATACACAGAAAAGAGCAGTTACACTTTTAGTGACAAAAATAAGCTAATTCATCCATCTTGACAGCACCAAATCTGATTCATAATCTTTTAGTTGCAAAAGGAATAGTACATAGAAACAAGTTCCATAATAACTCTCTAATTGCAAGGAAAACAAAATTGAGTATCTCATTTGTTTCTCCTGGTATAAGGCAATCAGTCATGCACACAGTCTACTATTCTGTTACACCAATTTCCCATTCCCACTGAGCAATTATAGTAGAAGATGGAATTGGTCACAGTGTGTTTCAAACGGGTATTTGCCAGAAAAAATATTCCTGTATCTTAACTGCAGGCATTCAGATGGATGTGGTATCAGAAATAGCATAGTAACACCTTTTGTTATCTCCATCACATCACCTTCCCATTATACTTAAGAGAAAAAATATATAGTTCTGTTTTGTCCTGATAAGAAGTTTCCATAATTACTGTTTTTAATACTGGTCTGTACAGTGGGTTCACAATTCATTAGGGTTTGGAGCAGTTGTGCAGGATGATGTTCTTCGTGTTTCACTGTTGCAGTCCTCATATATGGGTTATCCGGCTCAAGGTAGCCCTCAGTCGACCTGAGTACCAGCGTACGTGGTATATGACGTCGGCTGCCGCCGGTTATAAAACTGATGTCAGAATGTCAGGTATAAAGGGAGGCAGCCAATGCCATTTCCTCAGTCTTTCATGCCACAGAGCCCGAAGCAGATGCAATTCACACTAGTGCCGGTCGGCTGTTTACCTTAGTTTTGCTTTCCGACTACTAAGTTGAAGATGCCTTCTGATATGTACCCCGTTGGGGATCCTCTTTTCTTTCTTTAACAAATGCCAGATAAAGTTAATAACTGTCTTGCCTGTGGAAAACAGATTCCGCACCGTGATTTCCATTCCTACTGTATAACTTGTTTGGGCCTTGAGCACGTCGTTCCTACCTGCGACCTCTGTGCTTCCTTTAACCCGCATGCCATACGCCGTAGAGATAAGATTTTGTATAAGCATTTCAGAGTCTGGCCTAAGTTCATTGGTATGGCATCTTCTGGTCTCCCAACTTCGGATATACCTAGGAAACGTAAAGACAAGGACTGCAACAGGCCTAGGGTTAAATTTGCTGATGACACACCGGTGAAATTGGTTGTCAGCACAGCGGTAGTCAGTGAGGCGCTTTTGCAGCCCCTGCAGTCCGCAGATTCTCAGCGGCAAGCCTCTTCTGAGACCTTTACAGAGTCCTCCATGCCACAGGCTGCTATTTCATCTTCAGACCCTTCGCCTGTTGCCGCCTCTGATGGGTCCGGAGCCACTTTGCAGGCACCGGCTTCTGACACCTCCTCTTTTTGACATGAGACCAGAACCAGACCGACTACCTTAGTTCAGACTTCTGCAGTTGCTAGGCCTCCCAAGTCCCTCTGGATTGCTAGTAAACCTTCCAGCCGCAAACCTACTCACAAGCAGGCATCGGCCTCCCCTCCTGTGCCTCAGTCCCAGTTGGTAAAGATGGCTGGTGATCTTCCCTGATTAGGGGCTCTCATCTCCCCCCTTCAAAGAGGACTAGGAAATTATCTCCTAATTTTTTGTCTGTCTCAGATTCTGAGATTTCCAGTATGTCTGCTAGTGAAGAAGGAAATTCTCAACTTTTTTCTGCCTTTGAGGATTCTGATTCTGAAGACTCTATCCCTTCTGCCTCCCCTTTAGAAGATTTTTCCTTTGGGGTTACTTTGAATACTCTTAGGGAACACTTTGAATGGGAATGTCAGGATTTTTCTCAGTCTAAGAAAAGAATCAGGGAATTTTTGGATTTGCCACACCATAAGCCTCTGGCTATACCTCCAGTTTCGGACGCTGTGGATGATGTTTTCATGGAAAATTCTTTAACTCCTTATTCTGTTTCTCCTGCCCCCAGAAAACCGGATAGGTATTATAGGGTTCCTGAATCTCAGTTCCTTTTGAAAAACCCTACTGCTGATCCAGAAATTATTTCTCAAGGCCCCAAGGGTGTTAAGGCTACTATTGTTAAAAACCCAGTGCCTTCTGATAAAGAGTCTAGGGCCTTGGACAGGTGGGGTAAAAAAGTCTATACCTCTGCACCCCTTGCCATTAGATCCGTGAATTGTCTTTTTCACATGCTTTAGTATCAGCAGCATACTTTGGAGGCTATTAAGGCTAAACCTGGAGATTTTCCTTCCATGACTGAGAACAAAGATTTACAAGACTTACTGAATTCTGCCAATTTAGTTAATAAGCATTCACTTCATTGTGGTTTTGACACTTTGGAGGCTTCCGGCAGAGCAGCAGCCACTGGTTCCGTAATTAGAAGGCATGCTTGGCTCAGGGAGCAGCCTCTTTCTGAACCTGTTAAATCTAAATTGCTGGATGTTCCTTTGCACGAGGACAATCTTTTTGGTAATAAGGCTAAGGAGGTGCTGAAGAAGTTGGAGGATAAGGCAAATTCTATGCAAGCTGTAAAAGATTTCCTTCAGGTTCAGCCTCCTCAGTTTAGTAGGCATTATCCTTCCAAGAATTGGTCTTTCCCTGATCCTGGCAAGCAGGATCACTCTAGGCCAAGTGTTTCAGATCTTCCAGGGGGCAGGCTTCTGCCCCTCAAAGGGCTAAACAGTGGCATTCTTCTTCTGCTAAATCAGGGAGTTCTAAGACAGCTACCCAAAGCAAACATTCTCAATGACTGCGGCCTTCTTGTGCCTACCTTTGTGGGCCCTGGGTTTCCTTTGGGGGGGGGGGGGGTTAGCCAGGTTCGCAAAGGTATGGTCAACCATCACAGATGACAAATGAGTGCTCAATATAGTAAAAACTGAACTTCGAGATGCAACAAAAACTCCAAATACAAACAAAAAACGGCTCACAGTAGCCTCCGCTTCAACAGATAGTTTATTAAATTAAAAAATAAAAACAGACTGTAAACAAACACTCTAGTATAAAGCGCTTTTCGTCCGGTAAAGTTACCGGACTTCTTCAGATACAAAAACACATGTCAAGTAGTCCCTTTTTATATTTAAACATTTCAACAATCATCTGTGTATTAGATTAATTAATCAATTAATTAATTGCAGTTAACCCTTCCTATGCCTATCAATAAAATGCAATGCATTGTAGCCAAGAGGTTTGTTATAACCAAGAAGTTAATTAAAAAATTTTAAAATATATTTAATATACATTTAATTCTACTGGCCTCCTATGCCACTTAAAAATAACTGAACTGATGTAATATAATAAAATTATTATTATAAATATATTATTTAAACAACCTATCAATTCCTAAAACATGTATATAAATCGATATTAATAATAGTGTATGTATGTATTAAAACATTAATTTATAAAAACATAAAAAGATTGTTTATGTATAAATATAAGCAAGACTTTGTTTTACATAATATTTGTATGACCAGTGGTTCCTTCTTCCATCCTCACATTTCACACTCTAGAATGTATCCATAAACATAAATCTGGAATCTGAAGTGGGCCCCCCTTCACCTACTTATACTTCTCAATTTTCAAAACACAGGCCAAGGAATATATTTCATTAATCCCTGGGTATTGACAGGAGTCCAATCTAAGTTGCCACATAAGTTCACGCTCTTCTAGTAGCAGACTTAGTGGTCCCCCTCTATAATTGTCATCTATTGACACTTGGTCTGTAGCTGTAAATTTGAAAAAATGGAGGGGGTATTTACTACAATGTTTTGCTAAGGCATTCTCTAGTTTATGTTTGCCTATAGCATACACATGTTCGTAAATGCGTTCCTTCAATTTACGGTCAGTTTTTCCAATATAGAAAACTGTACACCCCTGACATTGTGAAAGGTACACTATAGACTTAGAGTTGCAATTATATTTCTGTGTGGTTGTATAACTTCTCCCCCTTACTTCGTACCTTTGCTCTTTATCAATGTATTTACAGTACCTACATGACTCGCAACGGAACATACCTGGGTTCCTACTAATAGTTGGTACGTAGCCCTCAATCCAGTTTTTCGGGTTTCTACCTCTTTTGTTAAGTAATCATTGGTCCATCCCCTACTTTGTCCATTATTTCTCTGTCAGTAGATAGTAAACACCAATTCTTTCATAATATTTTCTGTATCTCTTTGTAAAATTAATTAAATGTTGTAATAAAACTATACATGAATCTAGGTTCATTTTTGGAAGTATTGGTCTTACTCCTACTGTCTATTCTTAACTTACAACTAGTAGTAGGTTCTTCCTGTACTGTTTGTGTTCTAATAGTGGTCCTTCCTTTATTTAATATGGGTTGATAGACTCCTAGTTCACGTTTTGTTTGAACTTCTGTAACAATTTCTCTTAGGAAGCCTACTGGATACCCTCTATGTTCAAACATTTGTGTCAAGGTGTCACATTCTTTTTTAAATCTCCTTCATGGGTAACCATTCTTGCCACGCTCCTCCAGTTGCCCCTTAACAATAGACTTCTTTTGATGATAAGGATGGGAACTGGTGAAGTGCAAGAATGAATTTGACTACTTGATATGTGTTTTTGTATCTGAAGAAGTCCGGTAACTTTACCGGACGAAAAGCGCTTTATTACTAGAGTGTTTGTTTACAGTTTGTTTTTATTTTTTAATTTAATAAACTATCTTTTGAAGCGGAGGCTACTGTGAGCCATTTTTTGTTTGTATTTGGAGTTTTCATTGCATCTCGAAGTTCAGTTTGTAGTTTTGGCATGGCAACAGGAACTGACCGCTTCTTTACCCCTACTTGATGAGGATAATAGGGGTAACCTAACATTGTTGATCGAGGCAATGAATCAATGGTTAGAGGATCTTACTACACATGTTGAGCAGTTAACCCAAGTTAGCAGCCAGGAGGTGAGTAGACCAGTGGATCAACAGATGAGAACTACTGACAATGTAACTACAAGACGTCCGGCCATCCATGGAGGTAGTAATTCTATTGGTGACAATGAGGTAACCGCAAATGGTACGGAACTGAGGAGCCAGAGACTTTTAAGATTAAACCAACAACCTAACACCGCTCCTGGGCTCAGCTCAAGACATAAAAAATTGGCTGAGTGAACAACCAAGTCTAACAACATCTACAAATAGTAATCATTTGGACTACCTGGCTGAGAGCGGTGACAGTATTGCCCAGAAATTAAAAAGACTGGATGCTGGATCATTAAAACTGAAGAAACTCCAATTGGAAGTGAATTATTTTGATTAATGCATCAAAGAAAAAATAGTCCCGAAGGGACTATGGATATGGCAATATCCAACTGGGCTTGAACCAGGATCCTTGTTCCGTAGTGAGTTAATACAATTTTTCAATGAACAAGGACTTGAACTGTTAAAATTAATGTCTAAGCACTACAACAGCTTTATTAACCAATTGGCGAGTGAGGTAGTTGACTTGGACAATGAGATCAGAATGGACACAGATTTTACGTGGTACTATTACGATTATAATAGAATCTTTACCAGTATTTCACAACAAATAGAAAAATGCAAAGAAACTAAGATCAAAAAAATTAAGGGAGACCTAAAAGACTATGAAGAGGGAGTGGCGTTCCCCCAGCCACCCCCGTCACAAGTGTGGAATTGGATCAGTGAGACTAGACCCCACACTTACCATACAGAAGTAAGGGAAGTAGAGGAAAGGCCAGGAACAAGTCAACACGCCATCAGAAAATGTAGCTTTAACAAAACATACAACAATATTGATCTGACTGTAGAGGAAGAGGAGATGGACGTTATAGAGAATACAAACCAGGGTAACGGGAAAAACCTAAACCATCAACAGCAGCAACAACTACAACAAAAAAAAACTTTTCACATCGGAAAGAGAAGTGTCACAAAGCGAACAACCATTTTCAACAGCAAATCTACAACACCAGCGGATCGAAGAACCGGAAGAGACAGAACAGAGGGATGAAGAAACCTGCTCATCTACGGTGAAACCTTGCAAAATTATTACAAATAAAAGAGGTGACTTTAAAATATTCAATTTTACAGACTTTCCGATGGATAAAGATTTATTAGAGCTGTTCTCAAAAGGTTTGACTTTTGTGCCATCATGCAGTGTAGATCTAGCACAGTTACTGCTAGATTTTAAATTATATATTTGAAAACTTAATTTGACTGTCTTGTTAGGAAACCAGATGCAAAAGTCATCTGAACTAAGGGTAGCAAGTACATTTAATCCTCCTACCCACCCGACATTGTCTTGGTTTGAGCATATTTGTGAGTTAGACTTTAAAAATAAGTTAGGGAGGGGTTACCAAAATAATGTAAAGCCTAACCTGAATGAAAATGAGCAAAAAGCTCTAACACTTTATAGAAATTTGCCAGTATGAATAATGAAACCAGACAAAGGAGGTGGATTGGTGGTAATGGAAACTTCACATTATAATGAAAAAATGAAAAACTTGTTACAAAGGGACACTTATGAGAAGGCTAGTTTAAAAGAATTAAATACAGCTTATAACCATATTAAGATGTTCCTGAATGACGTTTATTGATGCTACAATAGATTTGAACACATATAATTATGTTACAGTTCTATCCCCAAAAATTCCTGTAATATTTGGCGTCCCAAAAATCTATAAGAACAGGACAGATCCACCAATGAGGGAATTAGTGGACGGCAGACAGTCTATGACCTACCCTTGTGCTAAAGTAGTTGATTTGACACTTAAAAAATATGTAGCCTCATAACCTCAAATTTGTAAGGATTCATGGTCATTTCTAGGGAGTATCAACAACTTAGAGTTTGGGAATGACCTCAACTTCCTTACGGTAGATGTATGTGACCTGTTCACCTCAATACCCCATGACTTGGGGATTGAGTGGGTACTAGAAATGACGAGAATAAATGGAGCGCCCGAAACAGAACAAAGAATGATCGAGGAACTATTGGGTATCATTTTAAAGAATAATTTTATTTTGTTTGACAAGGAAATATGCTTACAAAAAAGCGATGTGGCCATGGGCTCGCCGTGTGGGGCAAGCTTTGCTAATTTAGTCATGGCCCATTGGGAACATGAATTTATCTTTAGAAATGAATTTCTCACAGGGGTCATTCATTTTTACACAAGGTTCCTGTATGATATTTTCCTTATTTTTAAAGGTGATGGTACAGTAGCAAATAGGATTGTTGATTTTTTCAACAACACTACTAGCTTCTTGAAGTTTACCAGTAACTACCAGGATTCTGTCATCAATTATTTAGACATTGAATTGCAAAAAGATTCTTGTAATGAAAGATATAGTGCCAAAATATATCGGAAGAATACCTACTCAAATTCATTCTTGCACTTCGCCAGTTCCCATCCTTATCAGAAGAAGCCTATCGTTAAGGGGCAACTGGTGATGGCGACAAGAATGGTTACCCATGAAGGAGATTTTAAAAAAGAATGTGACACCTTGACACAAATGTTTGAACATAGAGGGTATCCAGTAGGCTTCCTAAGAGAAATTGTTACAGAGGTTCAAACAAAATGTGAACTAGGAGTCTATCAACCCATATTAAATAAAGGAAGGACCACTATTAGAACACAAACAGTACAGGAAGAACCTACTACTAGTTGTGAGTTAAGAATAGATAGTAGGAGTAAGATCAATACTTCCAATAATGAACCTAGATTCATGTATATTTTTATTACATTTAATTAATTTTCCAAAGAGATACAGAAAATATTATGGAAGAATTGGCATCTACTATCTACTGACAGAGGTATAATGGACAAAGTAGGGGATGGACCAATGAATACTTACCAAAGAGGTAGAAACCTGAAAAACTGGATTAAGGGCTATGTGCCAACTATTAGTAGGAACCCAGGTATGTTCCGTTGTGAGTCATGTAGGTACTGTAAATACATTGATATAGGGCAAAGGTTCGAAGTAAGGGGGAGAAGTTATACAACCACGCAGAAATATAATTGTAACTCTAAGTCTATAGTGTACTTTTCACAATGTCAGGGGTGTACGGTTTTCTATATCAGAAAAATTGGCTGTAAATTGAAGGAATGCATTTACAAACATGTGTGTGCTATAGGCAAACATAAACTAGAGAATGCCTTAGCAAAACATTGTAGCGAATACCCCCTCCATTTTTTCAAATTTAGAGCTATAGACCAAGTGTCAATAGATGACAATTATAGAGGGGGACCACTAAGTCTACTACTAGAAGTCTATTACTAGAAGAGCGTGAACTTATGTGGCAACTTAGATAGGACTCCTGTCAATACTCGGGGATTAATGAAATATATTCCTTGGCCTATGTTTTGAAATTGAAAAGTATAAGTTGGTGAAGGGGGACTCACTTCAGATTCCAGATTTATGTTTATGGATACATTCTAGTGTGTGAAATGTGAGGATGGAAGAGGGAACCACTAGTCATACAAATATTATGTAAAACAAAGTGTTGCTTATATTTAAACATAAAAACTCTTTTTATATTTTATAAATTAATGTTTTAATACATACGCTATTATTAATATCAATTTATATATATATTTTTAGGAATTGATAGGTTATTTAAATAATATATTTATAATAATAATTTTATTATATTATATTATATAAGTTATGTTATTTTTAAGTGGCATAGGAAGCCAGTAGAATTAAATGTATATTAAATGTATTTTAAAAAATTTTAATGAACTTCTTGGTTATAACGAACCTCTTGGCTACAGTGCATTGCATTTTATTGATAGGCATAGGAAGGGTTAACTGCAATTAATTGATTAATTAATCTAATATACAGATGATTGATGAAACGTTTAAATATAAAAAGGGACTACTTGATATGTGTTTTTGTATCTGAAGAAGTCCGGTAACTTTACCGGACGAAAAGCGCTTTATACTAGAGTGTTTGTTTACAGTCTGTTTTTATTTTTTAATTTAATAAACTATCTGTTGAAGCGGAGGCTACTGTGAGCCATTTTGCTTGTATTTGCTCAATATAGTAAACCAAGGTTACAGGTTTTACTTTCACACCTTCTCTGTTATGCAAGGGTACCCAGACATACCCAGAACTCTCAGAGCAGAGGTAGAAACTCAAATTTCTTCTCTACTGACTATGGGGACTATAGAGCCAGATCCTGCAAATCAGGCAGGCTTAGGTTTTTATTCAAGACTTTTTCTGGTACCTAAGAAAGGGGGCACCTGGCGCCCTATTCTGGATCTGTTTATTCTAAACACTTTTCTGGTGATTTCCAAATTCAAGATGCTCACCCTTCAACAGTTACTGCCAAGGCTGGACAAGGATTCATGGCTGGTAACTTTGGATCTCAAGGAGGCTTATCTGCACATCCCAATAACGGAAGGTTGCAGGCAGTTCCTTCGCTTCAGGGCTGTGGAGCAACACTTTCAATTCTCTGCATTTCCCTTTGGCTTTTCTACTACTCCCAGAGTTTTTACGAAGTGCCTGGCTCCAGCCATTGCTTTTTGCAGGCAGAGAAACATTCAAATTTATTCTTACCTGGACGACTGTCTCATTCAAGCAAACTCCCCAGAACAACTAGAAAAGGATTTGGATTTTGTGCAGAACATTCTCACCTGTTTGGGTTACACTCTCAACGAAAAGAAGTCAAAGTTGGTTCCTACAAAGGAGATTGTTTTCCTGGGAGCGAGTCTGAATACAGCCACCCAGATGGTATTCCTCGCTCAACAGAAGCAAGATCTTTTGGCTTACTTCATGAACTTGGCAAGCATGACTCAGCTCTTTGGAAGGCAATTCCTGCAAGCACTGGGGTTCATGGCTTCATTTATTTTGATGATCCCATATGCAAGGCTGCATATGAGAAAACTTCAATGGTACCTCAAGAATCTTTGATGTCAATACACACAGGACTTAGACTTGATTCTTACCCTGATTCCCTGTCTACAAATGGAGTTCCTCTGGTGGGCGACAGCCTGGTCTCAGAACAGGGGTCTGCCTTTACGCCCACAGCCTGTCAGCCAGACCGTCACCACAAACACCTCAGATGTTGCATGGGGGGCTCATCTGGAAGGCAGGGGCATACAGGGGACTTGGAGCACCCAGAAGATTCATCTGCATATAAACTTAAATGAATTCGTGGCAGTGCAGCAGGCCTTGCTGGCTTTCAATGACTTTCTCTACCCTGGGACTCTGGTGATTAGGACAGACAATACCACAGTCATGTGGTACATCAACAAGCAAGGGGGGACTCACTCTTACTCCTTGTGCAGACAAAGCATGAGACTATGGTCCATAGCAGCATCCATGGGCTTACATCTAACAGCCCAGTATCTTCCAGGGAGGCTGAACTCCTTGGCGGATGATTTGAGCAGACATGTTCTGGATCCTCACGAGTGGCAGCTAAACTAGGACATTTTCCATCGTATCACTCATCATTGGGGCACCCCACAACTGGATCTTTTCACCTCTCACACCAGTCATCTCCTTCCAACCTTCTGCACCAGGGAGTTTCACAGCAAAGCTTGGCGGGTGGACTCGTTGTCCTTCCCATGAATACATCTCTCAGTTTATACATTCCCTCCTCTGCTGCCTCTTCCCAGAGTGCTGCTAAAGATAAGGGACGAAAAACCAAAGGCTATTCTGATAGCACCAGATTGGCCCAGACAGCATTGGTATCCCCTCCTTTGCAGCCTTTCCCAGGCTCAGCCTTGGCATCTTCCCCTGGTACCAGATCTGTTGGATCAGGGAGGGGGAAAGTTCCTTTATCCTCATCTTCAAACTCTGCTCTGCATTTAACTGCCTGGCTAATACTTTAAATCTTTCCCAACAGGTGGTTGAAGTTCTTCAGGAGACCAGGAGGCCTCGCACCAGAAAATCCTATGCAGATAAATGGAAGAGATTTTGCTCTTGGGTGCTGGCTAAAGGAGAAGACTCTTCTCATCCTTCTCTTTCACTCATTCTTGACTACCTAGCAGGATTGCTTAATGGTGGACTTTCCTTTTCTTCAATCAGAATTCATGCTTCAGCAGTTTCGGCTCATTGTTCTTTTGAGCAACCCATTTTTTCTCACCCCTTGAAACAGTTCCTGGGGGGACCTAGTAATCTTAGACCTCCCAGAAGAGCTCCTACTCCTGCTTGGGATCTTAATTTTGTCCTGGAAAAACTTACTCTGCCTCCCTTTGAACCAGCTGCCTCTGCAGATTTGAAGTTTCTATCCTGGAAGACTGCTTTCCTTTTAGCTATTACTTCAGCTAGAAGGGTATCTGAGCTGCAAGCCCTAATGGCAGTAGAACCTTTCATCATTTTTCACTCAGATCGTGTTTCTCTGAGAACTAATCCCTCCTTTATGCCTAAGGTAGTTTCCAGTTTAACCCTTAACCAGTCTATTCACCTGCCTACATTTTTCAACAATCCCCAAAATAAAGGGGAAATTATTTTGCACTCTCTTGATGTGCATAGACAGCTGAGATTTTACTTAGACAGGACTAAATCCTTTTGAAAATCTGAACAGTTGTTGGTTAGTTTTCCTCTTGGGGCTCAGGGTAAAGCTATTTTAAAACAAACCATCTCCAAATGGATTACTCATTGTATTCACTTTTGTTACCTGCAGCATGGGAAGGTTCCCCCTCAGGGTATTAGGACCCATTCTGTAAAAGCTAGGGTTACCACCTGTCCCACTTTGCGAGGGACAGTCCCTCTTTGGGCAGTTGTGTCCTGACAAAAAATTGTAAAAATGGCAAATGTCCTGAGATTTTAGGACAAAATTATTTCCTATATTTTATGTAATAGTTGCGTAAAACAGTTATTCTGTATCTAAAATACCTAAATGTTATAAGAAACTGAATAAGCAAATAAAGTGCTACAAGAATAAGCTTTTATTTAGGCAAAAAAGTTAAGTTCTAACCTTTGTACTGACCGTGGGTATGTGTTGGCTTGTAAAATCTGATGTTTCTACCAAAAATGCCCCACTTTGGCCATTTGAAAAGGTGGCAACCCTAACTAGAGCAGCCTGTACCTCTGCAGCCTTTCTAAGAGGTGTGCCTACTAAGGACATTCTAGAAGCAGCTACTTGGTTTTCTGTCCATACTTTCACAAAGGGTTACAATCTACCTTTGTTTTCTAAATCCAGGGTTGGTTTTGCCTCTGCAGTTTTGCAGGGCCTTCTTACCAACCCTTAATCTGTGATCCTTCCTCCCTCCTTTGTCTTTTTCCTGGGCTTTGAGAATCAACCCATGTGTGAGGACTGCAACAGTGAAACACAAAGAACATAGTACAGTTGTGTACACTTACCATTAATGTAGATGTTCGAGTGTATTCACTGTTGCAGTCCTGGATTCCCACCCTCCATTCCCCCTTTTTTCTTAAGGCACAGACTATATATGTTTTTATTTTTTGTATGATATGTGTCCAGGGTGCTACCTTCCTGGGTTAGCCTTCTTTTGGGGGCTCCTGCCAGTTAAGGCAAGAAAAACTGAGGAAATGGCGTTGGCTGCCTCCCTTTATACCCGACTTTCTGACATCAGTTTTACAACCGGCGGCAGCCGCCGTCATATACCAAGGACTCTGGTATTTGGGCCGACTGAGGGCTACTGGGAGACGGATAACCCATGTGTGAGGACTGCAACAGTGAATACACTCTGGCATCTACATTTATGGTAGGTGTGCACAACTGTACTTTATGCGTTTACAGGTAAATTTGTGTTCTCACAGATGTCCTTCAAGGATGCATCTGCAGTCCTTACAAATGGGTTGTCCTGTCGTCAGGCAGCCCTTCGGTCGGCCGGATTCCAAAGTCTGGGTCTGGCCTCGGCTGGTGTCGCACTTCACCCGACGTCATAGCTGCAGTTCTTCTGGTATAAAGGCATCAACCGACGCCATTTTCCCCAGTCTTTCTTGCCGCGTGGCGCCCGAAGCAGAAGCTGTTCGCAAGTGCCGGTCGGTCAGAAATAGAGATTACTACTAAAAGTACAAAAGACTTCTAAAAAGATAAGTACCCCGTTGGGGACTCTTTCTTGTCTCAGCCGATGTCAGAAAAAGTGAATAACTGTTTAACTTGTGGGAAACAAATACCTCATAAAGATTTCCACTCTTACTGCTTACCTTGCTTAGGCCCAGACCACGGCGTAGCAGCTTGTCTAGCCTGTGCTTCTTTCAACCGACGGACGCTTAGACGTCGGTCGGAATTTGCTGAAGAGTTTTTCGCCCGATTTTGCTTACATTATGCCGCCGGATACTCCGACACGCAAATTTCTAAAAGCGCAAGGAAAAGGACCGACACTCGCGGTCCACGGTTTCGCCGAAACCGGTTAAACCAACATGAGTGTCTCGGTTTCGGCTGAAACCGAGTCCACGGTTCTTCCTTCGGCCGAAGCTTGCCACTTACCGAGGCCTCATCCAGCCTGGCTGAATCTGCTACTGAAATCCCACCGGCTCTTGCAAGTTCACAGGATTTATCTGATACTATCCCTTTGGATATTTCTACCCCTGCACGTGGAGCTGCTAGGCCTCCTGCATCCATGTCGATTAAGGCCTTTGCCAGGGCTAAAGCAGCAAAAACTACCAAATCTGTGCCTGCTAAGACCCCTCTCACAGGCCTAGCTCTAGTTCACAAATGCTTAGTCTAGCAGAGGATCTCATTTCTTTGATCTGGGGATCCCAACCACATCCAGACAGGGCCTCTCACCCACCTCCAGAGAAGAGGACTAGAGTAGAGCCCCCTGAGCCAGTTTCTTCAGATGGCTCCTCTGATGAATCAGATAATTCAAACCCTCCTGAGGGCCCTTTTCTCCTTATGAGGCCTCTGATGCAGAAGAGTCCATTCCTTCTGCCTCTCCGCCTGAGGAATTTTCTTTGGGGGAAACCTTGCATGCTATGAGGGAACAATTTCAATGGCAGGGCCAGGATTTTTCAGACTCTAGGAAAAGGCTTAGAACCTTTTGCATTTGCCACAGCATAGGCCTTTAGCCATTCCTCCAGTATTTACTGTTGTGGATGATGCTTTTAATGATGCTTGTACTGCTCCTGATTCTCTTCCTCCGGCCCCTGCTAAGCCCGATAGGTACTACAGGGTTCCGGACACACATTATCATTTGTATAAGGCCCCTTTTGCAGATCCCGAAACTATCTCCCAGGGACCCAAGGCTGTAGCAGCTACTTCTACCAAAACCCTCCCCTCTGAAAGGGAATCTAGGGCCTTAGAGAGATGGGGTAACTTCTGCTACTCTTTCAGCTAGGGCCTTGAACTGTCAATTCCACATGATTCAGTATCAGGAATTTATGTTAGACCAATTAACTAAAAAAACTGTCCTCGGATGAACCATTAGACAAAAATCTGTACAGGAAATGGTACATAACATTCAGCAGGTCAGTAATCATTCCTTAAAATGCGGCTATGATGCACTGGAGGCTTCCTTTAGATCAGCCATGACTGGCACAGTGATCAGAAGACATGCATGGTTAAAAGAGCAGTCCTTACCAGACCATGTTAAATCAAAGCTCCTAGATGCTCCCATGGATAAGCTCAATTTGTTTGGCTCCCTGCAGCAGGTGCTGAAGAAGGTGGAAGAGAAAGCAAAATCTGTCCAGACAGTCAAGGATTTCTTCCAGGTCCAGCCTCCAAGGTTTAGCAGGAACTGGCCTTCCAAGAATTGGTCCTTTCCAGACACCTCCAGAGCTCCGAGAGGCAGGAATAGGCTCAAGAGGCAGGGGTCAATCCAGAGGTGCCTACAGGGGACGCCAGTGGCAGGCTAACAACCAGCGAGGTACAGCCACAGATCCAGCCACCACCACTTCCACAGGACAATCGCAGTGACTTGGCTCTGGCACCGCCTACCAGGGAACAACTAGAGGCACCCTTAGGCGGAAGCTAGCCTTATTTTCAGTAAACTGGCATTACATCACAGGAGACAAATGGATTTTACAGACAATAGACCAAGGTTACAGGTTTCACTTCCATACTCTACCAAGGAAGAGAGGAATGCCAAACCTACCTCCAAATCAGAAGACAGAAGCTCTAGAACAAATAACTCACTAAGGATGAGAGCTGTAGAAAGGGTACCATCTATGGAACAAGGGCAAGGATTTTACTCCAGACTCTTCCTGGTACCAAGAAAAGAAAACCAATGGAGACCTATTCTCGACCTGTCCGCTTTAAACACATACCTCATTGTTCCAAAATTCAAAATGCTGACCCTACAGCAGCTTCTTCCCATGCTGGGCAAGGAGTCTTGGCTGGTAACTCTAGATCTCAAGGAGGCATACCTGCACGTCCCCATATGACCAAATTGCAGAAGATACCTCAGATTTCTTGCAGGATCAGAGCATTATCAATTCTCAGCATTGCCCTTTGGCTTATCTACTGCGCCCAGAGTATTCACGAAATGCCTGGCATCAGTAATTGCTCATTGCAGGCTTCAGGGAATTCAAATTTACCCTTACCTGGACGACTGCCTGTTACAAGCGGACAACAAAAACAAATTAACAAAAGATTTGGAAAGGGTCATTCATCTACTACAAGCCCTGGGATACACAGTCAATATAAAAAAAGTCAAGGCTGATACCATCCCAAAGGATAACCTTCTTGGGTGCAGATCTGGACACATCAAAACAAATGGCATTCCTGACAGTAGAAAACAGGAGCAACTCCTTTCTACTTCATGGCATTAACAAAGCAGAACCAGCTAACAGCAAGAAAAGTCCTGCAAGCTCTCGGTTACATGGCATCCTGCATAATATTGGTTCCAAATGCCAGACTACATATGAGAAAGTTACAGTGGTACCTAAGGAATTTATGGTCTCAGCACAAGCACAGCCTAGAAACCCAAATTCCAATAATTCCATGCCTGAAACAAGAATTCCAATGGTGGGCTCAGGCCTGCCAATCAAACAAGGGACTGCCCTTCCACAGCACTCAACCAAGCCAGACCATCACAACAGACGCCTCAGACCTCGGTTGGGGGGCACACATGCTGGACAAGTGCATACAAGGCTTATGGACTCAAGACCAGCTGCACCTACACATAAATCAAAAGGAAATGCTGGCAGTAAAACTGGCAATTCAGGCATTCGGACCATTTCTTCGACACGGTCAACTGCTGATAAGGACGGACAACATCACAGTTATGTGGTACATCAACAAACAGGGAGGCACACATTCATACCCTCTATGCCGGATGGCAATGGACCTCTGGAATGTGGCACTGAGCTTCAACATTCAGCTACAAGCAATTTTTGTGCCAGGAAAAGAAAATATACTAGCAGACATCCTAAGCAGAACTACCACGGATGCCCACGAATGGATGCTGCATCCGGACATCTTCAAAACCATTACAGGGAAATGGGGACTACCAGAAATAGACTTATTTGCATCCCCACACAATCACCAACTGAAAAATTCTGCACAAGGACGTACCACCCACTTGCTTGGAAAGTGGACTCCTATCTTTCAGTTGGAAAAACCTGACATCATATGCATTCCACCTCTTCCTTTGATGCACAAGGTGCTATTGAAGATCAAAGAAGACCGTCCAAGGATCATCCTGATAGCTCCAGACTGGCCAAGGCAACATTGGTACCCATTACTGAGGAGTATGTCTCGGGAACAAATATGGCCTCTGCCCCTAGTTCCCTTGCTGTTAACACAGAACAACTTCAAAACCCTGCATCCAAACCTGAAAACACTGCAGCTGGCTGCCTGGAACATTGCATAAGACCAAATAACCCGATTCATCTCAAAGGGTTAAAGACATTATCTTGGAGGCTCGCAGACCCTCAACAAGAAAAAATTATTCAGCAAAATGGAAAAGATATCTCATTTGGAGTACTGCAAAGGAGAGAATGTGTCACTGGTAAACATAGCTAACATCCTGGAATACTTGGCAGAGCTCTTCCACAACGGCCTGTCCTATTCTTCCATTAAGATTCATGCATCAGCTATTTCAGCAGAATACAACTTGGATCCTCCAGTCTTCTCACATCCTCTGCTCAGGCAGTTTCTGAGAGGGATTAAAAATGTAAAGCCACCTAGGAAGCCACCATTGCCAGCATGGGACTTGAACTTTGTGCTAGAAAAGTTGACACTCCCTCCTTTCGAGCCAGCAGCAACAGCAGAATTACAGTACTTATCATGGAAAACTGCTTTCCTGCTTGCAATCACTTCAGCAAGAAGGGTATCTGAGCTACAGGCATTAATGGCAGTACAGCCCTTCCTGATCTTCCATCAAGATAGAGTGTCCATGAGAACTAATCCTACTTTTATGCCAAAGGTGGTCTCCAGGGTATCTTTAAATCAAGCTATCCACCTACCTACATTCTTCCCCAACCCACAGAACAGGGGAGAAAGACTGTTGCATACCTTGGATGTACATAGACAATTACATTACTACCTGGACAGGACCAAGAGCAATAGAAAAACTGACCAGCTACGAGTAGCATATGCAACAGGAATGGAAGGAAAAGCAATTTCAAAACAGACAATCTCTAAGTGGATAGGAAATTGCATTAGATTTTGTTACTCCTACCATGGGAAGAAAACTCCAGACAACATCAGGCCTCACTCTACAAGGGCTACAGCCACTACCACAGCTTTTTTACGAGGAGTGGCTACCAAAGACATTTTAGAGGCTGCTACTTGGAGCTCCGTGCATACATTTGCCAAGCATTATAATTTACCTTTATACTCCAGATCCCGAGCAGGTTTTGCCACTGCTGTTTTGCAAGGGATCTTAACTACACCATAATCTTATTTCTCCTCCTCCCCAGTTTGGCTATGGTATTCTACCCATTTGTAAGGACTGCAGATGCATCCTTGAAGGACATAGTACAGTTTTGTACCTACCATAAATGTAGATGTCCGATAGGCATGCATCTGCAGTCAGGATTACCCACCCTCCTTCCCCTCTGTGGTACTCCTAGGGTATTTGCCCATCTTGTAGCTAGCTGGGGAATCTATTATGGTGTATTTGTTTGTATATATGTACATACATGCTTATTTTTTGTTTGCTCTTTACTATTTGGAACCATTTGCATTTATCCAAATTTAGCCTTCCTAGAGGGCACCTGGCATCTGGGGCAAGAAACACTGAGGAAAATGGCGTCGGCTGATGCCTTTATACCCGAAGAACTGCAGCTATGACGTCGGGTGAAGTGCGACACCAGCCGAGGCCAGACCCAGACTTTGGAATCCGGCCGACCGAAGGGCTGCCTGACGACAGGACAACCCATTTGTAAGGACTGCAGATGCATGCCTATCGGACATCTACATTTATGGTAGGTACAAAACTGTACTTTATTCCTCATACTTTTGCTTTTTTATTGAGATTATACTAGATTTACCTTATAACAAGCAGAATGCAACTGTGTTGATCATAACTGACCAGCCATGCAATAATGTACTTTTAATGTCTTTTTGCTCATCATGTTTGCATTTTGTAGGTTAATAGGTAGATACTAGGCATGGAATGCAGGACATCATTGAAGAATGTAGCCCAAATTCCCAGTTGCCTCAAAGCACTAGCATTACAACATGTGTGGCAAAATGTTAGGATTAGGGAAAAGGTCCCCAAATGGAATTCCATTCATCTGAATGAGTCATTGCAGTTCCACTGTGTCTTATGCCAAATTATCTACAGTAATAGGAAAGTGGCCAGGGTAATGCTGGAGTGTTAAGTCACCAAGTTAGGAGCCCAAACCAGAAATAATTGTATGCTACCAGGTAATTACATGTTAAATTGATAAAATAGAAAAATAGAATACCGGCTTAATATGCATACGGATGTCTGGGTGGCAAATATGTATATGAAAGTATGTAATCTCTGTGGGTACTTTGTGTCTCAGCCATCATGTAGTAAATATTAAGACATTAGTAAATGTTGAGGCAATGTAGAATAGTTTGAGTGATAGCAGGAAAAAGAACTCCATCCTATGCAAGTACACTAATTGGCAAAGAGGAAAGATTTATTGTTTGATGTAGTCCTGTTGAAGGAAACCCAGGAATTCTTAGAAGCTAAGAATGAAACATATTCATAGGTGTTTACTATGCTAATGACCACAAGGGCATTTTTTAAGCCTACCCATCCATCCCAAATGTCTGACAAGTTTTGATACCCTTGGTAAGTGTAAACAGGGGCTTGGGAGATGAAACATTAACAAGCAGGGGCCTGAGAGATGAACCATTTACAGGCTACCTGTGTCCATTAAAGACATAGGTGCCAAACCAGGGATTAATCAACTGTTCCTCCTCCAGTTTTCCAAGTTACACGTAAATTGGGTTAGGGAGGAACCTATATGACAGGGAAGGTTTAAGTCTTTAGAACTGGTAATTCTGATGCTGTTTGTTTTGCATATATGCAGGAGGTCCATCATAGTGGAGTCTGACAGTGCCTTGTATGCCAGGCATAGCTCTCCCCTCAACAACCTGTAGGAGACAGAATACAGGGGATAGGACCTTGGGGCAGTCTGCACCAGACATGTTACTTATGCCTTGTATTCTTTTAGTGAGGAACCTCTGTGGACATTCTGATTGTTGGATGTCCCTGGTTAGGTACATACCAAAGGGGGCATTGTACCCAATGATATGTCTGATGAATCCTGAATACAGTGGAGCAATAACTTCCTTGGATCTAGGTGATATACCTTTGTTTGTAGGTTGCACAACATAAAATGTTTTCCCCACTGCTGTAGACACATGATATTCAAAGGTTAGATTACTGTCTATATGTGTCCCTAAGTCCCTGACTACTGGATCAGCTCTTAGGGGTGTGTTGTCAATATGATAGTTACCAGGGGTGGATGACTTCCCCCAAAGGACACTACTACGCATTTCTTGGCATTTAGTTTTAGTCCATGGCTCTGATACCAAATATTTGTCTGCGTCAGCCCTTCCTGGAGAATGTTTGTGTCACTGAGGATTCTATGACCACTCCTAGTTTGCAGTCATCTGTAGATTTACTCAGTCAGAGGCTATTAACATTGACCTTGATTAATGAGAACATGAAAGAGGTGCTAGTATGTACATATATGTTGGGGGTGTGGAAATAGAATAGAGTAGTATACTGAGAGGGGTATCAGTGAAAATAAGGAAAGAGCCTTGTGATTGTTTTATGGGGGTGTAGAAGTTCCTTGTGTGTGTGTGTTTTGTGTGTGTGCGCGCGTATGCACGTGTGTGTGTGTGTGTGTGTGTGTGTGTGTGTGTGTGTGTGTGCGCGCGCACTCACGTGAGTGTGCGTTCCAGAACTTGATGTGATTCTCCCACAGGAACTTGAGCTGGAAGTGTTTGTTGGTCCATGTGGCAGTTCTTTTTTTTTCAGAAGTGAGTACTTTATGATTAATGGTTGAAAGGTAGCAGGTGTATGGAGGGATCCTGCAACTGCAGACCAGCTAGTCAAATCTAATAAGAAACCACTGGAGACTGTGCTGAAGAGCAGTTTGATGGGACTTCACTTCCAATGAGTACTATCCTATTAAATGATGATTGATTTACTTGAGTTTAATACAGTTTTTTATTGAATCAGCATCAGCAATAACTTTTAATTCCCTTTTACATCAACTCTGTGTAACTACTTCAGGGTATGTACTCTTATCAGATGTCAGTTATTCAGTGGAATACTTGATGAATGTCCTTCCCCAAAGTAGGGGCGGTAGTTCGTGTGCCATGCATGAAGAGTCAGGAGCTCATTTGGCTGATTCAGCCATGAGTTAAATGTCCTTACACAACAGATGAACAGCCTCTTCTTCAGCAGAGTCTGAAGACAACTTCACTTTGAGAAACAAGTGTTAAAAATGGATTAGTCCTGTAAAGTTAATCATCTTCACCCAGAACCCAAGATAGTTTTGGAGGCATTTATCTGAAATGACTCATGTTGTAAAAGACCAGTGAAACACAGATCACAGAAATTGTGACAAACAATAAAAATGTAGAACACCCAATTTTCATACTGCACGAAAAGTGCACCATTTTCATGGAGCATCAGTGAAATTGTCTTTCAACCAGATGCATTTGTTGCAAAGTGTATATCAGCACATAGTGCATATTGTGTTTTGGTGTCAGATTCATTAGTAAAAACACAACTTCTAATTCAGGAGTAATAATCATTAATTTTATGAACTTTAAACAGTACCTTAAACAACTACATTTAAATGTCTCCATTAAATGTCTTCTTCTAACATCACTTTCAGAATATTAAGTCCTTCCCGATGAGACATTAAACCATTCCATCTATCTGGTAACTCAGATGGATGTGAAAGATCCCACGGCATCTATCAAAAAGAGGAGCGGCTCTTTATTAAAAGCAGTTTCATATTTACACCATTTACATCATATACAAATTATTTACATTAATAATCTCATTTCTATTTACATTTTTTGTATGCATTCACTTTGTATTATTATTCACATTCTTAATCCCCATAACCAAAGTCATATTTTCTTCATTATTTCTTTCAGCCAATACCCATTTTCCATTAACTTTTATCTCACTTAATCTGCCATTCTAGATAATCTATATTGTATGAAACAATTTCCTATTTATATTCTTAACACCTTCTTTTTCCAGTTTATCACTATGATATCCATAATCTATCATATCCATATTTATGTCTTTTTCCTTTAAAACCTGTTATATCATTTTCACATATTTCCCCTAGTTTCTTTGGGTCTATATTACAAGATCGAATGAAACAAATATCGAACGGCATAACAGCAAAAAGACCGGACCTCAAACTTGCTATTGTGGGGGGCTGTGCCCCCACACCCCCACTAAATATAAATATATATATATATATATATATATATATATATATATATATATATATATATATACCAACTCCAAGATTGCACTACAGTGAGGAAAGGGCTAATACCTCGATCCGGCAAACAGCACTTCGAGGTCCAGTCTTTTCACTGTTATGCCGTTCAATATTTGTTTGATTCGGTCTTCTAATATAGACCCGTTTCTTTACTACTTAATTTCACCACAATAATTGCAAACTCTTCTATCTTTTTATATGGCATATTCGCTTTTACTGGCAATTTTCTTATTGTTGGTCTCCAAAGAAAATCTGTACATTCGTAATATTTTTTACATCTCTCTATCCTTGCTTTTATGGCTTTTATTTTTTTCCTCTGAATGTTTCCATGGATATACACAGTACTATTTATTCGTTATATTCACGTCCTATTCTTTTCTACTCTTTCCTATATTACTTACACTTATTTTCCTTAACAAAATTTTGTTTTGATAGTCTTTCATTTCCACACTGAAATATCCATTTCTTCTCTTTAGATTATTCACCTTATCCCAAATTTCTTTATACTTTTTCATTATTATCCCTATTGGCCCTTTTCTAGTTTCCTTTAACTATGTCAACACTTTATATAAATTCAAATGATGCTACATAAAGAGTAGGATTATTCAGACCCAGTCCTCCTCCTTGTTTCTTAACACATAATACCCCTCTTTTTACCAGATTTAATCTGGACCCCCCGTATGAATATAAATATCATTGACAATTCTTTCTCATATTTTGCAAGAACCATAAACACATCCACTAAATATGCTATTTTACCTAATTAAACATAATCAGTCAAATATACTTTCTTCCCATATGTCAAATTATATGTTCTCCAAAACAAATTAGAAGTTATGTACTTACCATAACTTGGCATCTGCATTGTCCATTTTCATTCTTTCTCACTGTCCTCGGATCCAACTCAGCCGCATATGCAAGATTTCGGATCTAAAACTCAAGCTCACCCCTCTACCCGTAATGCTCTATTCAACCCCCAACTCCTCAGAGTTTGCTGCCTTACTGCCCACTTGTTATAGAGACAGAACAGAGACAAGAAAGGATGAGGAGCCTCAACCCAGGAACATGAGGGTTCCAGTAACATCTAACGAATCAGGGTTCCAGTCACATCTAATGATCCTTCAAGGAATGGCAGGGCTGGGGAGTGGTTGGAAGGGAAGGTGAGGAAGAATGAAAATGGACAACACAGATACCATGGTAAGTACATAACTTCCATTTCCCTTTTCATTCTTCCTTGTGAATGGATCAGAGTCCCCAACTATGTAACTCTTGGGAGGCCCTTAAGGAAGGACATGCTGGAAAACTGTGGAACCAAATGAAGCTTTGCTTCTGGAGAGAGAGTCTAATTTGTAATGTGTTACAAAGGTATGAGTTTTTGACCAAGTGGCTGCAGCACAGATGTCAGTGGAGATACTTGAAGAAAAAGCAGATGAAGTAGCCGTAGACCTAGTGGAATGTGTTCTAGGAGGAAGAAGCAACTCCAAACCTTTTTGAGAATAAATCAGAGAGATACAACCAGTAATCCATTTGACCAGAGTAATTTTGGATACTGCCTGGCCCAAGCAGCTAGGGGAAAAGGATACTAACAGCTGATAAGACCTCCTGTACTGTTTTGTCCTGTGGAGATAAAACATAATTGTCTGTGGACATCAAGAAAGTGCAACATATATTCACCCTTATTAGTAAAGTTTGGAAAGAAAACTGGTAATTGTATTGGCTGGTTAATGCTAGTGCCCGTGGCCACTTTAGGCAAAAAGGAAGGGTTGGTTCATAGAGACACCCTATCTTTATGGAAAGTAATGTAAGGAGGCCTAGCCAGTAAGGCTTGCAGTTCAGACATTCTTTTTGCTGAAGTGATAGCTACTGAAACAATTGTTTTCCAAGAAAGAAACTTTGTCACATTTGTCCACTAGTTCAAAGAGTTTCTGAGTTAACCCTTAAAGGACCACCGTCAGATCCCAAGGAAGAGAGGGATCTTTTATTGAAAGTCTAAATAGGAAAATTCCCTTCATGAAAGCTTTAAATAGTCTGGAATATGTTAGAGAGAATGATTCATTTCCAGCATGGAAGTTTGATATGGTTGCTAACTGAAGTTTAATAGTGGAAAAACTAGCCTTAAAAAGGGTAGTGAGAAAAAGAAGAATGGCCAAAGTAGATGCTGAAAAGCAGTCACTATTCTGCTTGGAAGCCCATGTGGAAAATCTTTTCCATTTGTTTCTGTAGACTTTCTTGTTGTAGACTTTCTGGGAGGCCAAGATAATGTCACAAACTGGGGAAGTGAGCCTGGCCCATCTTACTGTCACTGGAAGTGGAGAAACCATGTCGTCAGTTTGAGGGCATGAAGATTGAGATGCTGAATTTCTGATGGATGAGATAAGAAATCCTGTGTGGGCTCCATTATACATGGAAGATATTTCAAGTGAGACCAGAGTAAGGGGAACCATACCTGTCGAGGCCAGGAGGAGGCAATAAGGATGACTGAGCTCTTCAGCCTGAATGCTTTCTGTAAAAACTTCATTATCAGTGGAACAGGGGGGTAAGCATAGAGGAGATCAGAGGGACAATTGTGAATCAGAGCATCCCTCAATGACGCACCCTGAGGGGGGATCAGAGCAAAGTACTTGTTGCACTTGTTGAGGGGAGAGGCAAATATGTTGCAGCAAGGCTGGCCCCAGCAGCTGAAGATCATATTCGCTAATGTTTGGTTGAGGGGACCACTCATGAGGAATCATAATGGACCTGCTGAGTCTGAGAGCAGGTTGGTTTTCCTTGGTATGTGCTTTGCACTAAGAAAATGGTCTGAAGAGATCGTCCATTCCCAGACCCACATGACCTTTCTGCACAATGGGTAAGGATGGGTTCCACCTTGTTTGTTGATGTACCAGACAACTGACATGTTGTCTATATGGATTGTAATAGTGCCTAGAGAGAGAACATCCTGAAATGCTTGCAACATTAGAAGGACTGCTCTCATCTCTAAGACATTAACATGCAACTTGGTCTCCTAGGGGAACCACGTGCCTTGGACCATCTTTCCCATGAAATCCCCCCCCCCCACACACACACCAGTTGGGAAGCATTGGTGGTCATTGTGGCAGGAAGAGAAAATGGTCTGCCCAGAAAGAAGTCGTCTGACTGGATCCACCAGAAAACATGATGTTTGCAAATTGGAGTGAGTTTTATGGGAAATGATAGAGGCTAGTAAAGAATGGACCACTGAACTGCCAGTGTTCATTGTAGGATTCACATAAAGAATCTTGCTAGAGGAACTAGAAGAATGGTAGTTGACATTAACCCTGGCTTGTCAGTGATGTGATAAAGCAGTAATGATTCCACCTGAGTTGTAGTATACAGTTGAGCTCTTATAAATTCCAAAGTCTGTACAGTAGTCAGCTTTGATTTGGCAAGATTTATTGAAATGCCAAGGGAGTTGGGAGATCTGAATCAAGTAATCCCTGGCTTGTAGAAGTTGATGCCTGGCTGGGGCGGTGAGGAGCCATTTGTCAAGATAGGGAAACACCTGAAATATTTTGAGTCTCAAATGAGCTGCCACAACTGCCATGCATTTGGTGAACACCATGGGGTCTGTGGTGAGTCCAAAGGGCAGTGCTCTGAATTTGTAGTGATTAACTCCCAGCCAAAAGTGCAGGTGTCTCCTGGAGTACTTGTTTATTTTGATGTGATAGTACCAGTCCTGGAGATCTATAGAGCACATCCAATTGTCCTTGTGTAGGATAACCATTCAGGACTTTGACTTCTTTACATACTGATTTAAAATGCTTAGATACAAAATCTGTCTCAGGTCCCCTGTTTTCTTTGTCACTAAAAAGAAGCAGGAAGTAAGTTCCAAATTCTACGTGTTCAGGTGGGACTTCCTGGATGACACTTTTTTTGTGTCAGCTTTTGAATATCTTGGGCTGCACATTCCCCCTGACTGGGTAGAACATCAGGGAATTTCTTCCTTTGGACAGGAAGTGGAAGGAAAAAGGGCATGTAGTTACCTCTGGATATGATTTTTAGCAGCCAGGCATTTTTTGTGATATTTGTCCAGGCATTCAGGTGCAAGGAAAAACAATCCCAGACTGCCACCAGAGGTGGACAGTTGGGCAACACTTCAGCAGCGCTGATAGGACCTGTCAGAGAAGGAGTCTATGAAGCCTTGGTTTTGTGGACCCCCTATGCCTCTGGGGTGACTTCTACCATTGAAACCCCCTCCTCTGCCTCTGGAGGAAGTATCCATGTGTGAGTCCTGAAAAAGGTCCCTGAGATTTCCAGAACCATATTTTCTTATCATCTCATTGGTTCCTAGAGAATGTCTGCTGAGGAGTAGAAAACTTGTTTCCAATGGCAGACAGGGTCCTTCCCTCCTCCTCATTTTGGGGTGAGTGCATCTTTCGCTGATGGCCTGAACAAGGAGAAGCCATCAAAGGGGGCATTAACAAAAGATACCTTGAAGGGTTTTGGTGTCTCCCAATGGCTATGGCTGAACTAGCTGCTCATGAGGCACCCACCACTGTATGGGAGAACAGCCTCATTGATAAATTGAGTAGACGAAAGAGTAGCCAGCTGAGGAGAAACGTTTTGAAATCCTCCACAGACATGGACTCAGTGAGAGAGAGTTTGAAAGCTCCTTGGTCAAATCTCTCTGTAAGCAAGTAAAATGTGCCAGGTGATTTAATGACCTGAGTGTTCATAGGTTTATAGGTTCATAGGTTGGTACTAGGCTATCAGCCCTAGGGGCCTATACAAGCCTAGCCATAACAATTCCCTGGCTATTTCTTCCCACACTATTTACTTCCCTGGACCTCTGCCTAGCAGGGCAACTGACATGATCCCCGGGGTGAATTTCCTTTCTCCCATCCAATCATCAAGGTTCCTTTTGAAGAGGGCCAGAGAGGCACTCTGCTTGACATGTATGGGCAATCTATTCCAGAGACTGGGGAGTCTCTGGGTCAGGAACCTATCCCTCCAGCATGTTTTGTTTATTGTGATGACAAGGTGTGGCTCTGGGTGATTGGGATTTCTTTAAGTGTAGCATGTCCAACAGCTCTGGGCTTGACATGGCCTTGTATGTTAAGCAGAATTCGCCTCTGAGTAGACGATATGCAACAGAGTACAGCTGGAGTTTTTTAAGATGGTCAGCGTAGGGCATCTGCTTTAGGCCTGTGATTCTTTTAGTGAGGTATTTCTGCAGCCTTTCCAGTTGTTGCAGATGTCTTGAGAGGTACATACCAAACGGGGCGTTGTATTCTATAATGGGTCTAATGAGGGATGAGTACAGTGGGACAATGACCTCCTTTTTTCTGGATGAAAAGCCCTTAGTGATGAGGTGTGCCACATAGAAGGAATTCCTGACTGTTGTGGTGATGTGGTTATCGAAGGTGAGACCACTGTCCACCTAAGTCTCTTATCACACTTTCTGTGTTTAGTGTACTGCCACCTATATGGTAATTCACAGATACATGTTTTTTCCCAAAGGGAATAACTATAAATTTCTTGGCATTGAGCTTGAGCCCATGGCTTTGGCACCAAGCATCTGTTTCTGTAAGGCCCTTTTGTAGAGTATCCACATCATTTGGGGATTCAATAATGGCTCCCAGTTTGCAGTCATCTGCGAACTTTGTTAGCCAGAGTCCCTTAGTGTTGGCCTGTACTTCAGAGAAGTAGATGCCAAACAAGAGCGGTCCCAAAACTGAACCCTGAGGTACTCCACTTGTCACTTGTCTGGAGCTGGATTTGGAGTCGGCTACTTTTACAGTATGGGTTCTTTCAGTAAGCCAGTTAGCAACCCACTGGGTGACGTAGGGATTAATGCCCAGTTTAGTAAGTTTATCTATGATTCCAGAGTGGGGGATGGTGTCAAAGGCCTTGGCAAGGTCTAGATAGGCTGTGTGGACCACCTTACCCTTGTCCATGGCTCTGGAGACTGATTCGAAGAAGTCAATCAGGTTCAGGAGACAAGATCGGTCCTTCATGAACCCAAACTGGGTGGGGTCCAGTGTTTGAAGGTTGCCAATGTCTTTGTTTATAAGTTCCATGATAATACACTCCATGGCCTTGCAGATGAGGCTTGTCAGACTGATGGGACGGTAGTTTCCGGGATCCAAGGTGGATCCCCCCTTGTGGAGTGGGATAACTGTAGCTGTGCGCCACTCAATGGGCATGAATCCTGAGGTGAGGCTATGATTAAACATGACACTTAGGTGAGGTGCCAGTTCATTTTGTAGTTCATGTAGTACACAGCCCGGGATGTCATCTGGTCCCATGGATGCTGTATTCTTAGCTTTGGAGAGTGCGTTTTTTACCTGTGTGACCATTATTACCAGAATTTGGCAATCTTCCGGTATTGAGATGGGCCATTTAGGGGGTGAGAGGAGGGTGAAGTTGTCACTGAATCAATCTGCCAGGATATTGGCAATATCCTTGGGATCAGTATATTTAATGCCATTCTGTTTTAGCTCAGAGCAGATCTGAGCATTGCCATTTAGATTCTTGACATAGTTATAGAATGCCTTGTGGTTGTCTTTGGAATCTTTGGCAATTTTATTTTCGTAACTAGCTTTGGAGGATTTTATGAGGGATCTCAGTTTCTTACTTAGGCTTGTAAGGGAGTTTTTTGCATCCTGGGATTTTCCTCTTTTCTGCAACAGTTTCTTCCTTTTGTTGTAAAGTTTGTTTATGGCAGGGCTTCCTTTTTTTTTGGATGAGAGCACCTTGGTTCTATTTGGGATGGCACGATTCATGCATGAGTGGATGTGCTCGTACAGTGCCTTAGTGTAGGATTCAGCAGTTGAACTTTCAGTTCCTGTCTGCATGGGTGTCATAAAGTTTGTCACTTCTGACTTGAGTAGTATGAAGTTAGGTTTGGAGAAGTTTTTTATGGAGGTTTCCTTACTGGGGAGTGGGGGTGGGATCTGGATGTTAAGGGTGATTAGCTTATGGTCAGACATGACTAACGAGGAGGTGACCATAGGTGTGGAGCATCGATTTACCATGTTGGTAATGACCAGGTCTAGAATATTGGACCCCTTGGTGGGACTATGGATTAGTTGATCCAGGGCGTTGGAATTTATGAATTCCAAGAACTGTTGGGCAAAGGTGATAGTACAGGAGTAGTTTTCCCAGTTAATGGCAGGGTAGTTAAAATCACCCAGTATTAGGGTGTTTGGTTCTATCTTAATATTTTCCAGTATGTTTAGAAAGGTGTAGTGAGAATCTTGGGGTATGGTGGGGGATCTGTAGCAAGCTACAATTTGGATTGCAGTCTTACCTAGTGTTAGTTGCACCTGGAGAATTTCAGACGCATTGTGTTGGGCAAGTAGCCTGGTGGTGTGAATATCCTTGGTGAATATTGACACTCCTCCACCTTTAGTGTTTCGGTCCTGGTTTGGTGGCCGAAAAGTGTGGTAAGAGTTGTATCCTGGTATTGCAGGGGTGCTCATGGGAGCCTTGAACCAGGTCTCAGTTACTGCACAGATATCGATGTTCTCCATTTTTAGGAGTGCCTCGAGAGAGTGCATTTTGAGGTTTAGACTTCTAGCATAGAGTAGCATTACCTTCAGATTTTGCATGCTTGTACCTGTTACGGTGGTGGTTTTGTCCTTTGATCTTTGCCTAAAAAAGGCACTATAGGGGTTGCAAGAGCCTTAGCCAGTAACCTGAATCCTAGGGGCGACAAGTGCAGACCATCTCTGGCAAAGCATCGTGGTCTGTCAATCATGTCGTCCCAGGCAGACAGATACTGGATCCCCTTTGAATGACACCAGAAGCTTAGCCAATTGTTGAAGTCAATCATTTTGTCCTTGTATTGTGGTATCATTCTGGGCGAAGGCAGGATGCTACTCAGGGCTAGGGTCATACCTGCCTGGGCCACATGATCTGAGAGCTCTTCCATGTCTCTTTTCATGTAGTCCAGGGAGGTACGTCTCAAGTCATTCACTCCAACATGGACAGTGACAGAGTCATATTTGTACTTGTTGTGGAGTGACTTGAGTGCATGCATTATGTGGCGGATCCTGGCACCCGACAAGCAGCTGACTGTAATTTTCTCCTTGTTCAACCTAGTGAGAGGGACATCAGTGTGCCAGACTATAGAGTCACCTATGACTAAAGTGTTAGGTACATTGTCTTGCATTAGGGGCTGTTGCTAGGTGGCACACTGGTGTTGTGAACTATGTGACACTTTGGTTGTGATTGGTGTTTGCGTTTCAGCTTCAGAGGTCCTTGTTGCTTGGGCAGGTTACAGTTAAGGGCCTCTGCATATGTGGATTTAGTGTTGCTATCTGTGGGTGTTGGTGGTGTGGATTTAGAAGGGCTATGTGTTGCTTGAGGTGTAGTGTGGGTGTTAACCTTCTCCTCTTGACTGTCTAGCACAATCTTGGGTGGAGAGAGCTTTGCTTCCATTTTGGCTATGTAAGTGCATCTCTCACAGGTTGTAGTGTTGGGTGGTAGGAGGAGAGGGTTGTCTGTGTACATGAGGCAATTGCTGCATTGCCCCAGTATGCCCAGATTCACCAGGTGGACAGGAGAAATCACTGGAAGCTGACCCTTGGACATGCCTGGTTTGGTTCTTTTTTTTTTTTTTGTAAAGTACAGGAGCTGTTTTCCCTTACCTTAGCAAGGTACTTTGAAATTATAGGCTGTTTAGTGCCTGCTATTAATTTCTCCTTATTAACAAGGAGAGTTGAGTGCTTGTATCAGTTTAAGGCTTCCTAGTGCTTTCCAGCAGGTATTAGAAAGTGCTAGTCACAGGGATGCTTAAAGGTAAGATGAAAAAAAAAAATGCACACTGCAGTGTGCACTAGAGAAGTTAGATGTGAAAGTAGGTAACTTAAGTTTTACCACGTGTAAGTCTGGCTGAAGCGTATATGCATTTCCATATCTGTCCATTAATGTGGACCCCCTGTTCGATGGATGGACAGAGGAGCTTTGCTCAGCTTGCTCCTTAGTGGCTGCCGCCACAGCTGTGGCATCACCTGGGATATTCTTGCTCCAGTGGGGTTTGTCTGAAGGAGGAACTAGGAATGTATCCGGGTGCATTGGGATAGGCTCGACAGTGTCCGGTTCCTTCCAAGCCCAGCGGGAAACTCGATCAATAAGTTCATCTCCTGGGGGGGGGGGCAGCCCCGAAAGCCTCCAGCAACACAAATTCTTCAGAAAAAGGACCTTGAGAATACCAGACACTCTTCTGTTTGAGGATTTCCAAGATGTCCCCAAAGGAGAAATTGTCATGTGGCGATCAGGGGAATCCTTCTCCTTGATCAAAATCTGTGTCTTATCTGAGAGACTCCTTAGGGGACTCTATGTGCCTCCTCTTAAACATTTTCTTCTGAGATATCTCTGGTGTGGGGTATTTGGGGGAGGTGTCTGAAGAACGGGGAATCCCTCTGGGGAATGTGTGTGGAGGCTTCTTGGAGTTCACTGACCTTGAGGAGCAGAAACGATGGGCTCAAAGCTGTGATCCCCAATAAAGGGCAAGGGGTAGGATCCAAGATATGAGTGGATGGCTGTCAATGGAAAGAAAAGGCCCTTTCAACTACCAGAAAGGCTGACGGATCCAAGGATACCTTCTGCCTTCCTCAGAGCAGAGGCAAATGAAGATGAGAAGTCGGGGCCAACCATCGATCTGAGCCTTCTGGAGAGAATTGGACCTGAGCTGTCAAGAGCCAAGGCACCAAGGGGGGAGAGATGGATCCAACAATGTAGGAGTTGAACTCAACCCTTTGGACCTGGTGCCAACTTCCTGGATCCAAGACCCTCTCTAATCCGATGGTATATGAGCATGGCTTGTGAGGGGAAACTGCTGGAGTCAAGAAAGAGAGTTTCCTCGGATCTGACACTGACTTTTTCTAGAATCTTGGATCCTGGGACTCCCAAGACCACAGGTCTGATTAGAGAAGGAGACAGTATTGGTTGGGTAGGTACACTCACAGATCCGAGAGGGGACAAAGTGGACAGGACCCCCATCTGGTTCTGAGCCCTGAGAAATCTCTGCTATCTGCCTCTGTCAAATGCCTTGAAAACCTCAGTGAAGCTGAGGATGCAGGTCTAGAATGTTTCTTTGGAGTTACAATTTTAGAGGGGGTTTGAGCCCCAGAATAAGAAAAAACTGTAAGCAAGCTTGTAAGTGTCTTGCGCCAGTTGGAAAGGGCCCCAAGGTTAAAGGTGAGGCATATTTTGCAGCTGGATTTTTAGATGTTCAGGCCCCAGACAGTAAACACAGTTATTGTGGGCATCAGAATTGGGGATCTTATGCCCACAAGAAGTGCATTTTTTGAAACAGGTGGGTTTCTCCGACATTACAAACCAAACAATATAGAAATGTTTAACTGTAGTAACAGCTGTAAAAGTTATTCAGAAAATAGAATAACCTGAATAGTTAGCAAACATAAGCTACAAACACTAGCATTTAACTGTATGGAACTATGCCTAAACACAGAAACATATCCCTTTTTTGTAGAAATATCAGTAAAGGTGATAGAAATATAAGAAGTGCCAATAGGTATGAAAGGAAGAAAAGCTAGAGAGATAGAAAAACACACCCTAATACCAGTGACCAACTAAATACCAAACAGAGGGCAGAGGAGAGAAGAAAAAAACCGTAACTATAATATTTAAGTAGTAAAGACAAGCAAAAGATTATCCAAAGTTAACAATAAGATCATAGAAAAATGCACTGTCAGTGCTCTAGACTGGATCACTGTCTTGACACAGTCAGGACAAACGAGATCTGAGAAGTTGAGAATTGAATAAAGCATTATGGGTAGAGGGAGGATCTCAAGTTTTCTTCTCTGTTATACTGAATTCCTCCTATTTTCTTACTAATCATAAACCTTTACTTCCATCCTTATCTGTACTTCGACCGGTAATTTTTAACTCTCTATTAGGTTTCTTAAGAGCTATTTCCATCCACTGTTCATTTTTAGTTATTAAAACTATATCATCTGGGTAAGCAAACATCACTGGTACTTGAATTCATTTTCTTGCTGTGTATTCTGTCTCAGAGGTAAATTTATTTCATTCACAACTGTGTTCATAATTAACTCAAATAAAATACTACTCTCTGAACAACCCTGTCTTATAACACTTTTTATGCCTATTTCTTCACTTAACCAGCTGTTTACTACTACTTTAACTTTATTATTGTCATACATTGAAGCAAATATTTTTATTTTATTACTTACACTCTTAAAATATTCCATAAAGTTTCATGTTGTATCCTGTCAAATGAATGCTTCTTTTGACTTTACTGAAATCACCTGTAATGATTTTTAGTTCTAAATTTGTATTTATTATATCACCTACCATTTCCCTAATTATCATCAAAAGTTCTTGGCTCCCTTTTCCTTTTGTTCCAAATACTGTTTCATTCAATACTTTATTTTCCAGTCTCTTCTCTGTTATTTTCATATACATCTTATAATTCCCATTATTTAAAACTGTCAGTCTCCAGTTTGTTTTCGTTTTCCCTTTTTTGTCATATAAGTTTCATAACACTAATACATATTTCTTGTGTTCCTCTCCTTTCTCTAACCATTCATTAAGAACTTCTACAAAGTAATTCTTCTGCCAATCTAAACATCTTTGTACATGAAATATTCAATCGCACTCAGCCCTGTTGCTGATTCCATATTCCCTGTCTTTAGTACATTTCAATTCTTCCACTGTTATCTTCTTTTCTAGCCCTTCATTATCTTCTTTAGTTGATTTTCTCACTCTCCATTTATGTCTTCCTTCTGTCCTATACTTAGTCTTATTTATATGTTATTTTATTAATTCCATTTTTTCTTTGTTGTGTTCTAACAATTTCTCTGTTTTAATTTCTTATTTCTCTGTTATTCTTCTATTTTCTTTTGCAACTTTAAGTATGGTGCCACCTCCTCCTCCTTTCCTTGTAAGAAGTACCTTTGTTTAAACATTTTTTAATTTTCTCTTGATTCATTTCATATGTAATTTTTATCTTTAAAAAAAAAAAAACTTTTCTATCTCTTATTACCTCTCTAAATGCTTCACAACTGTATTTATTTTATTTTTGTGGGTTTATTTCAGTTTACTGAATTAGCAGATAACCGAAACTGAAAGAATGAGACAACAACATTGAAACATTACAACGGACATTCACAAACTCAAAACTTACATCAAAACTCACAAATTCAGTTCATAACTGTTTCACATATATAAATAAACACTCAGGACAAACACACATCTGTGCATTTAAACTACACTGTGATGTATGTGAACGTCTGCTGCATATACAGAGCACGTTTCAGCTTACAGAATTTCAGTAAAACAATTAAAGTGACGTTCTACTTACCTTCATAACCTGTTTTTTATTGTTATATAGGGGGCAAACCCCCATGAACCCCCACACCCCCTGCAAATGAATACCAATTCCAAGATCACACTGCAATGGGGAAAAGGGTGAACTTCTTGATCCTCACTGTACCTCCATCTCGACTCAAAAGCTGCAAGGTTTCAAAAAAAAAATGCCGCAACTGTTTTTTTTTTTTGGTTTTGTGAATGTTCGTTGTTGTGACATTTTAATGTTGTCTCAACATTTTCAGTAATAGTCATATGTTATGATAGGGACCCATTTTTGTTTCTCTTCTATTCTTTTTAATCTTTGCCATTCTAAAAAAATTGATTTATATTTTTCTTTAAAACCTACCCACCAGCTTGTCCATTTCTTATAAAACAGTCTCATGTCTATATGATCTTTCCTTAATTGTATAATCCTGTTTCTACCTTCCTCATTTAAGTCTGTTTCTTTTAATCTTTTAATACCTTTACCTTTCTTTATATATCCTTTTTTTGGATGTCTATGCAAATTGCCACATGGTCTAAGAAGCCTTTTACTTTTGTTCCTTTTTTTAAAGTTTTCAAACTTTCTGAAATCATAAAAAAAGTCAATTTCTGTTCTTACGTTACCCCTTTTATAAGTCTGTTGTCTCTTAGCCCATAAATATAATTTTCTACTTTCCAAAATCTCTGCTATTACTGTAACATCAGCCCCCTTTTTTTCTTAAATCACAGTTGAAATCTCCACTAATATTATTTGGATGTTAATACTCAACGTAGCTAAAAATTCTTTTAAACATCAGCTCAGTTTCTTTTTTTGTAACATGGGCATAGACTGCAATAATTCTATATACTTGCTTTTTGATCTCACGTCCAGTACTGTTACTCTACCTAATGTCACTAAAGTGCATTCCAAAAATTCTGTTGAGTTTTTACTTAATATTCCAATGCCTGAACACATTTCTTTTCCTTTATTCCAAATAATATTACCTTCCCATAATTCATTTACTTGTAATCTCTCCCCTTCTGTCAAAATTCTTGTCTTCTAATATTATAATATCCATATCAAGCATGTTTATAGCTAAAATTCTCAGCTTTTTATAGAATTATTTTTTTCATCCTTTACCTTTATTTTCTCTCAAGCCGAGGTTCTTAATTTTTTGTTTCCTGTCTTTTATTCTTTTCCCAGTAGAATTCTTTATAACCTCAATCATCACCCAATTAATATCTTCCTCTTTACTTGAATGTATCTTTTCTTCCTCTACTACTACTTCTTCCCTTTTATCCATCATCTTTTCTTCTTTTCCTAACCCCTTACTCTCTGCCATTGTGTTTTCTTCCTATATTCTTGATTACTTCCTTGATCATATTCCCCCCATTTCTTCTATGTGTTCCTTACAATCTATCCATGAATGTCCTGTTTTTCACATTTTACACATTTCAGTTCAAAGTTTTTCGTTTCATGACACATTTTACCAGAAATGTAACACTTTCTCTTATCACAGTAACTAATTAAATGGTCATTTTACCACAAAAGTAACTTTGTTTTTTACCATGATGAAAGTAACAGAAAACAACAGCAGAGGACAACCACCATGCAGTAATTTGCTTAGAAGCTGGTTGACCTTTCATAGCCCCTGTGTAGGAGACCAACAACTATTAATCATTCTAAAGGCCTTTCTTCTGGCAAGGTAGTACCTGAGCTGTGTCTGTGCATCCATGGTATGTAGAATCTTTTCTCCTTTGTTTTTTGAATAAGGATAGATAGCTTAATTCAAGGTAAATTCAGAAATGACTTTAGACATGAATGATGGATTAGTGCATAACACAACCTTGTCCTTGTGGCAAAATCAAATAGGGTTGGCCCACCTTGAGACCTTGCAACTCGGAGAATTGCTTACAGATGTCATAGCAGTGAGTAAAACCGTATTCCAATTAACGAACAGTAAATCAGCCTGAGAGAGAGAGATCAAAAGGATGAAGGTCAGTTGTTCAAGAACTAACTTGAGATCCCAGGGAGGAGGAATTTCTTTTTGAGGGGGTCTCATATGCAACACTCCTTTTATAAACTAACCATAAAAACAGATGAAAAAGGGGGATCTATGGGGCAGATAAGCTGAGATGGCCGCAAGATGTACTTTGATAGAAGTATATGACAAACCATCTCTAAGTAGGTCATACAAATATTTCAAAACCAGAGGGGTCGAAACCCTTTTGCGACCTCTGTTATTAGCTAGGCACCATCTAGAGCACCTCTTCCACTTGTAAGAGAAAGATTTTCTAGTTTGCCTCCTTAAATACCTGCTGCACATCCTTATGGAACAAGTACCTAAAAGGAGTCAAAATAGAGTCATCAATTGTAATTGCTCTAAGTTGAGGTGTACCATTTGCCCCTAATGCTGTGGGATCAGATCCAGTGGGTGAAAAAGCTTGTGGTAATTGCCCTTGACCAATTCCATTAAAAGGAAGAAAATCCAGCTGTGTAAGTAAGCTCATCATAACAGTTGGTGTTCAAATGATCACTTCCACAGTAGCTTTAGATATATGAGCTGTATCCTACCAAGGATGCAACAGTCAGCCAGGCACCATAGCTTCAGGGTGCCTTTCACATGCCCATACTCTCAGGCATCTCAAGCTGAGCTGACTAAAAGACATGTTTGGGCACAAGTTTTCTTGCCAACATAGAGAGGGAGACTAAGCCCTGAAAGGACAATTCTAGAAATAACAAAAAGGAAGGTTATCACCCTGACATAAAAAATGCACCCAAAAAAATAAGGGGGATATAGGGAGAGAGTGGTTACTGCAGTAGTGATCATTTGAACACCTACTGTTAATGTTAAGTTTACATGTACATTTGTATTATGTTCATCATATTGATCACTGTGGCAGTAGCCTTAGCTATATGGGTAGATTACTCTACCTTTCTACATTTGGGTGGTGGAAAAAGAAGAGTCCAGGCGCCCCTGGGGAACTGTCATTGCAAAGCCTGACCTGTAGCGTTGCACAGGTATCAAGCGTATAGTGCTGTATAAAAGTATGTACAGTGGGCCAAGTATCAGCTTCTAGAATACTTTTAGGATACAACCATTTCCAAAAAAAAAAAAACATACATCAAGTTAATCTCCATGTAGAGTGAGTCTTAACCCTCCCTGGAATATTTTTTTATATCACACTTTTTCATCACCTTTGCTGTAGAGGGGCGAAAACTAAATCTTTTTCCAAAGGAGAATTTAAAATCTCATTTTTACATAAAGAAGATTCTGAGAGTGCAGCCATGCAGATCTCCTCAAAACAGTACCAACAGCCATAGCCCTGGAACAAGTAGATGTTCGAATAATCACTGCTGCAGTATTTGCTTCCTCCCTAAATCCCCCTAGTTTTTTGGACCTATAGACAACCATTTGGAAATAAGTCTGTTTTGACACAGGTTGCTCCTTCTTCTTACCTTAACAAGAAATGAACTATTGATCCAACTATCTGAAAAATGTTGTTCTGTCACGATAGTACCTGAGTTGCCTGTGGCCATCCAAGGTATGGAGTGTCCTTTCTCTCTCGTTTTTAGGTGCAGGAAAGAAAACAGTGAGATGGATAGTATGGCTTAAAATAAACTAGGACACCACTTTAGGAATAAAAGAAGGATTAGTTGTAAAAGAAACTCTGGTCCTGTGAAAAATGAGATAAGACTGACTCACCGTAAGAGCCTGCAACTCAGATGCTATTCTTGCAGCAGTCAAAGCAATCAGTAAAATTGTTTCCAATGTTAAGAACCACAAGTCAACCAGGTTAAGTGGTTCAAATAGAGCAAGTGCTAGCTTCTGCAACATAAAATTAAGATCTCAAAGATGTGATACTTTTTTACTTAGAGGCTTCTTGTGCAACCCCCGCCTTTCAAAGACATTTTTACATGAGACTGCATTGAAAGAAGAGGATCTATGGGCAGACAAGCTGAAATGGCTGATAACTGAACATTGATAGAGGAATAAGAAAGGCCATAGGATAGTAACTTATGCAAATATTGTAAAACCAGAGAACAACAGCACCCTTAATGGGTGCTGTTTGTGTTGTTGTCACCAACTAGAAAAACTTTTTCATTTGATAATATATGATTTTCTAGTAGCAAGCTTTCTTGCTGCACGTTCTCAGTGAACAGGTGCCTAAAAGGAATTAAGACCCTATCATCCAGGCATTCAGTTGAAGTTGATTGATGTTGGGGGATATCAAACACCCCTGTTCTTGTGTGAGTAGATCCAGTCTGTGAGGAAGCTTGTGATAATTGGTCCTGGCCATTACCAAAAGAACAGAGCCATGGTTGTCTGGGACAGAAGGGAGTCACCGCAGTCATCTTGTGGGAGTCCTTTTGAATCTTCAAAAGTACCCTGGATATTAGTGGAAAGAGTGGAAAAGCATAACAGCGACATTCCTGTTCCGGAACAAAATCTAGTCAGTCGATTATTTCAGAGAGGAGGCAAAAAGGTCTACTTGAGGAACTCTCCACAGATGGATCAGATCTTGGAAGACCCCCTGATTTAGTCTCCATTCGTGAGGGTATGCCCTGGTCCCATTTATGAGGGCCTCCCCTTGTCCTGCTCAGCTTATCTGCCACACAATTTTATTCTGACAGAATGTAGGATGCCTGTAGAGTGAGATTGTGCTGTGAAGCTTTATCCCAAGTGAACATGGCTAGTCTTCATAGGGTGTATGACATGGTTCCCCTTTGCTTGTTGATGTACCACATGACTGTGGTATTGTTTGTAATCACTTGAAGAGATCCTTGGGGCCAGATATGGTCCAGAGAGTTGAGTACCTTGATTAGGTCAAGCATCTCTTTGATATTTATATGCATCTGTTCTTGGTGTCTCAACCCCCCTGCACTTTTATCCCTCCTGAAATTTCACCTGAAGTAAAGTCCACAGCATCTATGGTAACTGAATGCTTTGGAGCAGGGAGGGAGAAGGGGAGACCTGGATTTTAGGGTATATGTTGTCTCCCAACAAAATATTTGTCTTCTGACATACTCCAGCACTGAGATTTGAAAAGATACAAGAGTGTTGATGCTGGGACCAAACAGATTTCAGATGCCATGGTATTTTTTCATTTGGAGTCTTGGCAGGGGTATCATGAGAATCATAGATGCCGTGAGACCCAAAATCCTGAGGTATTCCCTTGCAGTGACCAAAGTCTGAGTAGAAAATCTTAGAAATAGATCTAGATAGATATAGAATATATATATTTTTTCCGGTTGAAGAAAAACTCTTTGAACTGAAGTATCTAACTGACATCCAAGGAACATTGTCTATGTGAAGGAGTCAAAAAAGACTTTTGAATGTTCTTTTTGGAGTCATACACACACTGTATTCATTGTTATTCATAAAATAATGAAAAGTTAAAGCTTGTTCTGACAAATTGTGCAAGTATAAAAAATGCTTTATATGCCGTTTCATCTTGTGAGGAAAAATTTGCTTTAAATAACTTAGTTATTCTATTGCACAGGTCATTAGTCACCATTTACAGTGTGTTTAAGACTCTGTTGATACTCCTTCCCAGGCTAGGGGCACTAGTATTGTTTTGAGGAGGTTTGCAAGGCTGCACTCTCATAACCTCCCAGGTGATGTTAAAAATGAGATTTTAAGTTCTCCTTGGATCGAGATTTGGTGCTTTGACCCTCTGCTGCAGAAGTGATCAAAAAGTAATGAAAAGGGCAAGCAGATCCAGGGAATCTCTAAGATTTTTCAGCCCTTCTTTCCAAATTTTATAAGGATTTTCTGGGATATTCTATCGCCTCATCCACATTTTTGGCAAAAAACAGAATAAATAGTCTCAAAAAAATTCAGGCAAACATACATTTAAGAAGAAATGGCAAGGGGGCTCCAAAAGAAATCTCAGACCTCCTAAAACCAAGGACAGTCCAACAATTCTGAATGACTGTTCAAGAGACCTTATGAACTCTTCCCACCATGTCCTTTTGTTTTCTTCCAGAAAGTCTGAATGTTCATTTCCTCTTTGGCAACAGATACTTTCAGGCAAATAGCCTCTGAAAGTCATTCATCAAAGTTACACATACCAGTGGGAGGCAATTCCCCTTTTGGGGGGGCGGGGCGGGGCGTCATTCCCAGACTGTCTTGTTTCCACTGGTTCTTCATCACATGCTGTTTCAAGGAGTGATAGGACCATGTTCTCCTTCCCAGGTGGGGAAGGGTTTTTATTTCAGGATGTATCTAGTGCCAAAGAAAGAAAATTCTTGGAGACCAGTTTTAGATATTTATTTCCTTAACCTGTTTGTGATAGTGCCTACATTCAAAATGATGTTACTTCATAATGTTATCTCTTCTTCCTCTTTCAAGTTTTCTGGCTTCCTGGCAACACTAGACTTAAAATTGCTGTCATCACATTCCTATTCATCCAGAATTTAGATGTTTCTTAAGTTTTTTTTTTGTGTTTGGATCACATTATTAATCTTTCTTACCCTTTCAACTATCCACTGCACCAAGAAAGTTCACAAAGTGTCTAGCTACAGTTATAGCTCATTTGCAGGTTACAGGGTATTAACATTTTTCCATATTCAGATGACTTTATCTTTAAAGAGTCTTTTTCAAAGTGTCTGGAATCTTTTTCTTGGTTGAGCGATCTCTTACATGAGCTGGGATTACAAGAGAGCATTCAAAAAATCTTTTTACCAAGACTTCATCAGAATGAATAACACTAAAACAACTTCATTAAATGCATATAATAACTGCATGTCTTGTATATGATACATAGCTACTCAGCTATCTATCTATATATATATATATATATATATATATATATATATATATATATATATATATATATATATATATATATAAAAACAATTTAAAATGATAAATCTGAAGTAGTTAACTTCATTTGTTCATCAACTTTGGGTATCGGATCCGAGCCGGCAGCTTTATTCAGCTAAGATCCAAGCTCCTCCCCCTTACCCATAACCCCCTGCCATCCTTCTCTGTCCTCAGATCTCATTTGCCACAGCTTATTCAAGCACCTAGAACGAGTTCCAGGCGTAGGGTTTTGTGAGCTTTTCAAGAAAAATTACCTTTTTTCATCTAGTTTTTCAGTTTAATTGTTAAGCGAGTGAGTGTTGTTCACTTTTGTAGTTAATTAAGCTAATTTTGTTGGTAAAATTTATATATATTTTTTTTAGTTAGTCTAGTCTTCCCTCTTTCCCGTGTGTGTGAAGGTGTGTTTGGGTTGGGCCTATTTTATTACTATGGCCGAGGCCCCTAAAACCTTCTTTTCTAAATGCACCGAGTGTGGCCATAAGCTGTCTCCGGCGGATGGCCACACTCGGTGTGTTATCTGCCTTGGGGTTGACCATCTTTCTTTGGGCTACACAATTTGTGTAGCCTTCAACCCAGGGCTTTGAGGAATATAAGGTCGAAGTTGATTCTGGCGGGACTTCTGCCCCCGGACTCGGCTTCGTCCTCTTCTCCCTCGGTGGCACCGGCTGCTACCGCAGCGGTCCCGCCTTCTATCCCTGCTCCCCTGGCCTGGACTCACCCTCCCACCATGGCTCAGGAGGAGAGGGAATCTAGGAGGGAGAAAAGAAAGGAGAAGCACCACAAGCGGCGGGCTGAAGCTTCCTCTTTGGCTCTGCCAGCTAAGCAGTTAGTCTCTCCTCTCATATCCAGAGGTTACACTATCCCCTTTCTGAATCTCCCTCTCAGACCCCGGAGCCTCCTCGATGTCCCACCCAATCAAAGGGAGGCAGCAGCCACAGAAATAAACCAGCTGCTAGAAAAAAGAGCAATCCAGCCCGTCCCCCAAGATCAGTCTGGATCAGGCTTCTACTCCAGGTTCTTTTTGGTGCCAAGAAAGACGGGGGACTTAAGACCAATCCTCGACCTGTCCACTCTGAACCTGTCGGTTGCCAAAGAAAAGTTCATGATGGTCACCATTCAATCCATTCTCCCACTCCTGCAGGAGAATGACTGGATGTGCTCTATAGACCTCAAGGATGCGTACTACCACATTTTGATGGACAGACGATCCAGAAGGTTTCTCTGCTTCTGGCTGGGAGCCAGTCACTATCAGTTCAGGGTCCTTCCCTTTGGTCTCACCACAGCCCCCAGGGTGTTCACCAAAGTGATGGCAGTTGTAGCGGCCCACCTGAGGCTTCAGGGAGTACAGGTCTTTCCATACCTAGACGACTGGCTCCCGACTGCCCCCACCAGGCATATACTCTGTTCAGCCAGGAATTACTTCCTTCACTTGGCCTCTCATCTGGGAATTTCAATCAATCTCAAGAAATCCTCCCTTCAACCAACTCAGGCTTTAGATTTCATAGGGGCTAGGCTAGATACAAACCTGTTGAGGGCCTTCCTAACTCCGGACAGGCTCCGAACTTTGACATTCCACATGATGGCCCTCTTACAATCCCCGTCTCCCCCAGAGGAATTGGTCCCCAGGGCGCTAGGTTCCATGGCGGCTGCCATCAATCTGTCACCACTAGCTTGTCTAAACATGAGGGTCCTGCAATGGACCATGCAGGTCCAATGGTCCATCCTGCAACATCCGCTAAGTACAGCTGTCCCCCTCAGCAAGGTTTGCAGCAGGTCCCAACTCTGGTGGATCCAATCCTCGGATCTCCAGGAAGGGCGCCCCTTCTCTATGACCCCACCCCAAGCCATGGTGACCACGGACGCTTCTCGCCTCAGGTGGGGGGGCACTGCATGGGCAGAACTGTCCAAGGCACGTGGACACACTCTGAGACCTTGTTGCACATCAATGTCCTAGAGATGAGGGCGGTGCTTTTAGCGTTGCAAGCACTCCAGGCCCTTCTTCCCTTGGGGACAATTGCAGTTCAATCAGACAACATGTCAGCAGTCTGGTATATCAGTAAACAGGGGGGGAACCAGATCCTGTCCGCTGTGTCGAGAGGCCATGAGAGTTTGGGAATGGGTGATCGCCACCAACCGCTTTCTCATAGCAACGCACATTACGGGTCGGTCCAACATTTTGGCAGACAAGCTGAGTTGAACCATCCTCTCACCTTACGAGTGGTCTCTGAACCCGAGAGTAGCAAAGCAGAGCTTCCTCAAGTGGGGTCAACCTTGCTGTGATCTTTTCGCGTCGCCTTTGAACGCAAAGTGCAGCGAGTACTTCGCTCTACTTCCCCCACCAGGGGAATCCCCCAGAGACGCTCTAGTCCATGTTTAGCCATCCGGTCTACTTTATGCTTATCCACCTCTCCCCCTCATGGTAAAATTCTTGCAGAAAGCTCGTGGGTTGGGGAGCAGAGTGATCCTCATAGCCCCATTCTGGCCTCGTCAAACGTGGTTCCCTTGCCTATGGTCTCATCTGGTCAATCCTCCATGGATTTTGGATCCCACTCCGGATCTGATTTGTCACCCCCTGGAGTTGACAACTCCAAACCTGGACAATCTCAGGCTCACAGCTTGGTTGATCCAGTTCCAATCATAGCTAGGACTCCCGGTATCTCCTCCTCCGTTAAAGCTATTTTAGTAGCCACTCATAAACCTTCTACCAGAAAGGTCTATAAGAGCAAATGGTAACGTTTTTCAATCTGGTCAGAACATAGACATATGGATCCCTTTACAGCCCTGATACCAGCTGTATTAGAGTTTTTGTCACACTTATTTGATCAAGGTGCCAGCACCTCCACCGTCAAAGTCCAATTAGCAGCAGTTTCACATTTTCATGTGGGAAGTGATCTCAGTTCATTAGCTTCTTCCAAGATCTGCAAAACTTTCGTAAAAGGTACTTTCCTGTTAAGGCCTCCTGTTAAGGATGCAGTTCCTCCATGGGATTTAACCTTTGTTCTTCAGGCTCTTACTGGCCTTCCCTTTGAAACTGCAGCTTCGGTGGATCTTAAATACTTATCTTGGAAAACGACCTTTCTCATTGCCATCACTTCGGCTAGAAGGGTTTCAGAGCTTCAAGCCCTTTGCACCAAACCTCCATATCTGGTCTTCCATAAAGATAGAGTTTCCCTGAGGACCAATCCCTCCTTCTTACCTAAAGTTGCCTCTGAGTCCAACATTAATCAGTCTATCAGCTTACCATATTTTTCCCAAATTATCAAAACAAAGGTGAATACAAATTACATTCTTTGGACATGCACAGACAGTTGAGGTTCTATTTACACAGGACTGCTAATCATAGGAAATCTGAGCAACTCCTTGTATCCTTTGCTAAACCCTTTTTGGGTAAACTTGTGTCAAACGCTACATTGTCCAGATGGATTTCACAATGTATACTTCTTGCATATAAGAGTTCTGGCCGACCAGAACCTGTCAGAGTTCACGCCCATTCTACTCGATCGATTTCCACTTCTGCTGCCTTTTGGTCCAGGGTGTCCTTGGATGACATTTGTTCAGCAGCCACTTGGGCTTCATTCCATACCTTTATTGCCCATTACAAGCTGGATATAATTTCCAGAGGGAGGGCATCCTTTGGCTCTGCAGTGCTCCGGAATATTCTTCCATGAGGACCTCCCAAGTTTTTTAGGTAGCTGGGGACTCTGTCCCACAGGTTGATGAACAAATGAAGTTAACTACTTCAGATAAAGAAGTTATGTATTCACCATAACGTTCCATCTGAGTAGGTAACTTCATTTGTCAGCAACCAACCCCCCCTCCGTCCCCCTAACCTGTAGTTCGTCCCTTTTTAGGATCTTTGTGCTCTCTGTACCAGATGACATCAGGTTAGGATGTTTAGTTGATCCTTTGGTTGTAGTATTCTATAATGCTAAGCAAACTCGATCTGAGGACAGAGAAGGATGGCAGGGGGTTATGGGTAAGAAGGAGGAGCTTGGAGCTCGGATCTTAGCTGAATAAAGCTGCCGGCTCGGATCCGATTTGGATCCGATACCCACAGGTTGCTGACAAATGAAGTTACCTACTCAGATGGAACGTTATGGTGAGTACATAACTTCTTTTTATCTCTTACATTTCCTATATTTTTTTGAAAAAAAGTTAATGTTAATAGTACTATTTCAACCAGGTTCTTAAGCTGCATGCGATTTTAACTATTTCTTTCTAAATTGTTTTAATCCATACACCTAAAAGTTTCATCTTATCATATCCCCATAAGTATGGGTATTGCTGTTCTAATTCATATGTGAGTACATAGTTTTTAGCATTTGTTTTATCTACATTTATTTTATATTCTGAAAAGACTTGAAACTGTCTCAAAATGTCTTTTTACTGGATTTGTAAATTGCAAAATTTCATCATCTACAAATACAGCTAACTTTTCTTGATTATCATAACAGTTGTATCCTAAAATTTGTGAATCCCTTATTTTCTTTGCCAGTAGCTCTAAACATGCAAATAAAGGGAAAAAGGGGACCCCAGCCTTGTCCCTCTTTTAAAACACATCTTGCCAGAGAGGAGTCCTTTTCCCTTAGTTCCAGACCTCCATATAGTCTCCTAATTAACCCTATTATTCTGTGAGGGAACAGAAATGTTGCCATTGTCCTACTTATTAAATCCTAGACAACTTTATTGAATACTTCCTCTGCATCAAGACTCTACAACAATTGTTGTTTTCCTATACTCTGCTTCCCTCTGGATCATCATTGTTCTAGTCATGTTGTCAAACGTTTGCATGCCATCTACAAAATCACATTGATTCATGTCTATCAATTTTAGCATTGTTATTCTGTTAGCTAGTATAGACATAAACACTTCATAACCATGGTTTAAAATAGAAATGGGCCCATATGAAGCTTCTCTTAACACATTGTGCTGTTTGTTTCTGAATATCCTCCTCATTCAGTGTTTACACGCAGGCACATTGTATTAACAACATACACAGATACAGAGGTGTGATAAAATATTTATGAGGTACAGCATTGTTATTCTGTTAGCTAGTATAGACATAAACACTTCATAACCATGGTTTAAAATAGAAATAACACATTGTGCTGTTTGTTTCTGAATATCCTATTAACAACATACACTGATACAGAAGTGTGATAAAATATTTATGAGGTACAGATAGTAGATGGTTTTATCACCACTTTGTGAGCATCATCAAGCATTTATCTAACTTCTGTGCATGTTATCACATTTCTAACCTTGTAACCTGTCACTGTAAATCAACCTCATTCACAACAGGAAAAAAATTCCACATAACATCCATTTGTTCCCATTAAAAATAATTAGACACATGTAAACCAACCAATAGAAATTAAATTTAACAAAATTAGAATCCAGATCTTTAAAAATAAAGTAATAAAAGAAAAAAAAAAAGAGTCACAGTGAGTTATTTTGGAAATGGGATTTCTAGCAAAATGGAGCTAAATGTAAAAATCTCTGCTAAATTAGATTAAACTAACTAGACAGGGTTGCCCAAGTATGACTGCACCACGCAATGTCAGAGCTACTATATTTAAAGTTGAGGGAAGCGGGGGAACCTGTCCTCCCACAAAGTAATGCAAAATTACTTTTTTGTTTGTTTTGTTCTACTGTGGAAAACAAATGCAAAGTCAGCAATTGTGTTACATTTATTATCACACTATCCTGTTGGGCTACACCTGAAAAGGATCGACCGACTAGTATACTAACCTAATTATCAATTGATAAGTAAATCTCTCCCAGTGAGATGTTCCTTTAAAACTCTTTAAAAATAAATAATATATCTAACAAATCTGGTCACAGTCCTTAATACATTTCTAAAATTGCACCATAAAATTATCTTTGACGAATAAAAATTTAAAGTTACCTTAGAACTAGAGCAAAAACTGCCTGCAGAATAACCCATTCACGAAAACTTCAGTAAACACTTGCACAATTACAACATTCCATAGAAATTAATGAAAAACAGGACTCCAGACTAAGAACTGTCTGTATGAGTAATAAATTATATTTCTGTAAAATTAGGAAATGAATTTCATTGGAAAATATACCCCATAGACTTAACAGTAGAGAATATTTAATTTTTCCACAGCAGACCCATTCCACAAGCACACACCCATGAGCAGGCATGCCAGTGTATGTGGAGTGTGTGTGTGTGTGTGTGTGTGTGTGTGTGTGTGTGTGTGTGTGTGTGTGTGTGTGTGTGTGTGTGTGTGTGTGTGTGTGTGTGTGTAGATATATCAAACACAACTGGCCACTCAACAGCCTATCGAAATTTAAAAAAAAAATACTATAACTGTTTTGCAGAGGTACAAGCCCCCTTACACCTCACCCCTACTAATTAAAAATACCCACGCTGAGATTACAGTACAGTGAGAAAAGGGCAAAGTCCCCTATCCCTACTGTACTGTGATCCTGCAGAAAAAAGATGGTATGTCTTTCTAAGCTGATTTTTCTTTCAGCTGTATTGGATTTTTCTGTTGGATAAGTTGCTTGTATCTATCTATATTCTCTCCATCTCTCTCTCTCGTATATAAATCTACACACACATACACACGCTAACTCTGAGATCACACAATAATAGGGCAAGGGAAATTTGTCTTACCTTTGGTATTCTGAAATCTCTGTGCCTCCCACAGGTATTGTTCAGCATTCTGAACTGAACAGTTACTCCTGTATCACACACGTTACATGCTTCACTTCTTCAAAATCCACATACAATCTTGAGCCATACTGGTGCACATCTTATAGGTAAACTCCTTTTTACTTAACGAACTGGGTCTGTATCTCTGTCGCATGTTGTCATGGATGTGGGGAGATGACTTCATGTTATTACTAAGCATCAAATACTTGTACTGAATTTAGAAATGGTGCTTCTCTTTAACTGAAACTTTTTGTTTGTGTGAGATTGCAGTATAGTGGAGATAGGAGAATTTTCTCTTCCTCCACTGTAGTGCAATCTCAGAGATGGCAAGAAACAGTTGTGTTACCAAATGTACAAGTATATCCAGTAGATTACCGTTATGGTAACTTTTTATACAACTCCAATAGCTATGTTCATATTGTTAGCTTTGCATTACTGTAAAGTGCTTTCAAAATGCTGGTTTGTATTTCTTCAGAGATTACAGGATATTGTAATTGCAACTGTATTTAGGAACATTTTTCACAGTTGTTAAAATGTATTCCTCATTTTTCACAGTTGTTAAAAAGTATTCATGCATACCTTTGATGCACTGAGTGCAATACCACCTTGCTTCCATAAGGTTTCCCTTACTGCTCTCTCTTCTCTTGTAGAATATTGACTGGGCTGCATTACTAGCAAGGGAGATGAAGCCTCCATTTGTTCCAACAGTCAAGGGACGTGAGGACGTTAGTAACTTTGATGAAGAGTTTACAGCTGAGGAACCAAGTCTGACACCCCCTCGAGAGCCGAGGGTTCTCATTCAGAAGGAGCAGGACATGTTTAGGGATTTTGATTATGTGTCAGATTTGTGCTAGCCTTTGGAGAGTGTGCATCTGCATCTGAACAGTGGCAGCACAGTTATATGCACAAGCACCTGAAACAGAAAAGCTGAGACCACACCAGAAGATGAGTGCGTCTATATGTTCTTATACAAGCACAGTTAAAACAGCTGAAGGAAACAAAATGTTTCTTCTGCCTTTTAGTTTTTATTGTATTTATATATATATGTGTGTAAATATATATGTATATGTCACTTCTTTTAAAATGATTTTTTAGCTATGGAATAATCCTTTGAAGTTGACCTGTTACTATCCAGGTTTTATTGGAGCAATTTTAAACTCCTCCTTTATTCTGCCATATACAACCTTTTCTCCTCCCCCTCTTGACTGTTGTTTTAATTTTGGTGGACATTGCAATAATTTTATGGATTCAGTGAAAGTTTTTCACCTCTCTTGGTTGTGTTTTACTCTGAGGACGTGGCCACTGTGAAGGAAATCAATGACTTATTCCTGTTTTCATCAGTTACAAGGTGGAAACATCTGTCTTACACTGTTTACATAAAGAACAATTAAACCTCAGCTATACACTGCATAAGCAAATTGCTTGAAGTAAAATTCATATCAAGGGAACAAAAATCTTCCATCTTGGAAGAACAATTGAATGTGTATATAGAAATCATTTTATGACCGTGTGAAGTGAACAGCTGAAGGGTCGGTGACGTTAGCCTTCCAAATGCACTGTCATATGAAGCAGATCAGGTGAAAACAATTCAAGGTTTTGTCATCTGTATACAGAGTTGTATTTATGATGGCTTATAAAATTTAGAAACCAACCTCAGCTTTTCCACTCTGTGAAACAATTTTCTCATTTTGAAGTATTGAATTTGGAGCCTGCAAACATCATTGCATTATGTACTGCAGTTGAAAAGTATAAGTACATTATTTCTTGAGTTCTGCCAGGTTTTTAATTTTCTTATTATTTTGGAGTGGGAGGGGGAAATGGTTAGGCATGCAAGCATATAGTTTATGCCTTGTTTAAATATACCTCGGTGTCATGCCTAGAGTCATGCTGAAATTACCAGTGTAAAACAAAATCAGAAGAAACGAGTGTAGCATGGGAATATACAGGGTTTGCCCTAGACTTTTTGTGATCACTCATTAAATAAAAACCTGATTATAAAACCCATTCATGTTAATCATTGTTCTAACTGATGGACATTTAACAAAAAGAGATTATTAAAGGTAGATTGACTTTTATTTTCAAAACGTCATTGTGGTAGTTTGATAACACATCCATGTTCAATTTGATAATCAGTCATGAGAATTTCACAGATACTGTGGGAGTTTATTTGTGGGATAACTAAGATGGCTAGCATGTCAAAATCAAAGCTGATGTAACTAAAATCATGCAGACATGGTGTGCCTGGCACATTCCTCAGTTTTTTGTCATTTTTTTCTCTTGTTTTTTGTTCAAATTTATGTGATCTATGCAGAAGTTTCATTGCAGTCTACCTTCTATGTGATGCATTACTTGTTAATTGATAGCAGAATTTTTTGTAGCACACTCTTTATTTCAGTGTGTTTCTTCAGTACTGCCCTTCTCTACGGTTGCAGAAGGGTTGGTAACGAATGATCCAGACAGAATTCACTGAAAACTCTACAAGTTCAAAAAAAGTCGCTACCTGTTTTCCAGATCCACACACTGTAAATGGGTAAACACTTCAAATGACATATCCAGTACAGTCCACATATGTTAACTACAGAAAAAGAACAGCTGTTTAAATTTAAAAAAGGAAAGTGCTGATAAAAATGTGGCCTGTGCCCTTTAGAGGCTGGTCTTAACTAGTGTCATGTTTTTATGTTACTAATTCGAAACATCAACACGTTAAACTGCAAGTCATCGAACACCACTTCTCGAATACCAGTCAACTGAAAAAAAAAATGTAGGTGGCAAGTCACTCTGCACCCCTACACCTCCTGCTAATTATATATACCAACTCTGTGATCATGCTACTGTGGGGAAAGGACAAATTCTCAGATCTCCACTACCCAGCAATCTGACAAAGAAAAAGAGCTGGCGTGCGCATTAAGCTAATTTTCAGTCAGCTCTACCAACTTTTTTCCATTTGACAAGTTGACTTTTCAACAACTTGACAACTTGTCTGTTCTTTATTTTGTGTGTGTGTGTGTGTGTGTGTGTGTGTGTGTGTGTGTGTGTGTGTGTCAAAGCTTTTGTATGGAGATTGTGTTGCATTGGTGATTGGGACACGTACCTTTTTCCCCACTGTAGTGCGATCTCAGAGTTGGTATATGTAATAGGCCGGGGTGTGGGGGAGGTGGGGGTTTACCCACCTCCCCTAGCAAAAATGTAGATTTTTGTTGTTTTGTCTCGTTCGACTTTTTGGAGAGTCGATCATGCTAATGTTTGCAGGTTAGGGTTAGAGTGAGGCTAGGTAAAAGATGCATTTATTTTATGTAGGTTAGCGTAAAGGCTAGGTAAGGGAATAGATATAGTGTTATGCATGAGGTCTGGTACATGTGACCATATGAAGTTTGACTTTCAGAAAAGCCAATTTTCTGACATAGATCCATCTATATACACACATGAGAAAATCTCAAATGTGCTAATGTTCAAACATAAAGTAATCGAACATTACTGATCACAACTCACTCTACCAAAAAATATGATAATAACTAATCAAAAATTAAAACAAAAACAGTTTCCTTTCCCAATTCTTCAAAAAACACAACCATAATAGATGGTCTGAGTAGTGGTAGTATTATGGAAATGCGTTTTCTAAGATAAGGTATGGGATTAGGGTTAGGGGCAGGGTTTGGGTTAGCATGCATTAGTAAGGTGGTGCAGGGAAGCTAAGCCTGCCCCAGTTATGTCTCTGCACCTTATGTTAGAAAAACCCTTTTTGCAACAATACCACTACACAAGACAAAAGGACACACATCACATGCACCATATATCATGCATAACACCATATCTATCCCCTTACCTAGCCATTACTCTAACCCACAGAAACTAAATGTATCTTTTGCCTAGCCCTAACATCCAAACATTAGCATGTATACTCTCGCCTATAATGCAAATATTTTTGGTGTATTTGAAAGTTTTGGTATTAACAAAAAAAATCCTATGCCTTACCCTGCCACTTCTTTTATCTCTGTTCCAATATTCAATACTTCAAATGCAATTGGTTTAGACTCTGATTTCCATTTTCTAGTACAGTAAATTCTCAGCTAACCGGAACTCAAGCAACCAGAAAAAAAAAAATTAAAGAAATACAGTACAGTATGAGCAATTCAAATTTTCATGTGTTGCACTTGTTTTCCCTCCACAGAAATGTACCTTACGTTTTTAGAGTTTTAAAAAGGAAGATGTAAATAAATTCCCTCTCTCCCCAACCTGAGAGCAAGTCAAACCAAACAAGTCAAATCGTTGAAATGTCAACACTCACCCCATACCCACTCAGTCAGTTTTCATCACATTGCAAATTCTCTCTCAGATCTCTCACACAGTCGCTTCCACTTTCATACATTAATTCACTCTCTCTCTGTCTCTCTCACTCTCTGTTCAATTCATTCAATTCCAATCCACTCAGCATGCCGCAGAAAACATTCTGTGTGCCACGCTTTCTAGCGGAAATATAAGTTTAAAATAATATTCCAGCCAGGCTTCTAATTACTGTATTTCAAAATTAAAATCAAATCACAACAATGTTTATGGTATAGTATAGGGTACAGTATTTGTCAGGTCTATTTTTAATAGTAACTCTCAAAAAACCAGAAACTACACTTAGCCAGCATCTACCATTCTCTATGGGTGCCGGTTAACTGAGAGTTTACTGTACTATTGTTTTTTTGGCAGCCACCAGAATTAAACTTAACAAGGCTTTACTGTGTCTAGGCAATTCAGATTGTGTATCTCAGCTCAAAAATTATTTCATTATTTGCATACATTTTCTCACCCATTATTTCTGACAGAGTACTCTGTAGGGATTTTTTGAAGTCTGCCAACTCATTACATTCCCAAAATATATATTCCCAGTTGCATCTTTCTTCCCCAATTATACCTACAACATTTGCCATCTACATGAGGAAAATTCTTTGAAGTCTGTCTGGGCTGTAAAAATACATGTGCAAACACTTCCAAACAAATATCCTAAATCTCTAGACTTTGTTGCATGTTTGGGAGGCATACATTTGTCCCACCATTGTTTCTTTGTGAATTAATTTATCCAATCTCTCTTCCCATTCTTTTCTAACCTCCTGTGATTGATTCATGTAGTTACTGTGCAGTCTTTATATGCTCTATTAATTATCCCCTTTTAACAGCAGGCTCTCTTCTAGATTCAACTAAAAACTCTACCAGAGCAGGTCTTTACTTAGGATTCCCCTGGCTGTTTCTCTTTACTTGTTCTCTGATATCAAGCCTGAGAGGGAAGGCAGTCTCTAGCCTACAGTCCAAATGTCTTCTTGGCCTTTTCCCATTCTATTACCTTTCCCTCTGTAGTCATTTGTTCCCAATACCTTGGTTCCTTTGCCAGGTTTTTTGAATAAATTACAGCCCCCTCTTACCTATTCTTTGTAAATCTCCTTTCTCCATTTTTATGTTGGCTTAGTTCTTAGAATACTCTCTGCTACTTTATGAATATAACATTCTATGTGGCTATTATCATTCGTAAGGATCTCCTTCTAAAACCTCACTCTCTTATTTTTTTTTTTTTGAAATTCCACCATTTCATCATCATCCCTTTCCAGCTTTCTGCTTGTGTCATGTTTATGAGCCTTAACTGTGTAGCTCCAAAATATACCTTCAAATCAGTTCTGTTGGAAGGATAAACTTATCCCTCTTGACCCTTGCTTTCTTCCCCTCCCAGATAAATTCCTTCAACTCTTTATTAATTATTGTCCAAAACTTATCTTTTGGTTGATAAAAATATGCCTGGCATTTATATCTGAAGGGACTAAAAACATTTTCACTGCTTGTATCTTGCTATCCACATCCATAAACAAGGGCTTCCAGTTTCTCAGTTTTTTATTATATTTTATTTAGTTTCTCACCACATATCCATAGCTGCCATAATAGGACCCCTTTTAATTAATCCTCCTTAATATTTCATTTTGTCATGTCCCCATAAATATAGGTATTGATGGACCAGTTCATGTATGAGTACATTGTTTACAGCTATAGCCTGTGTTTTACTTTCATTCGTTTAATATCCCAAAAAGACTTGAAGCTGTCTCAAGATGTTCCACAACACTGATGTATCCTTTTTTTTTTAATCAGGTACAAAATAATATCTTCTGCAAATAAAGCCAGTTTTTCTTGATTACCGTACCAATTGTATCATTGAATTTCTAAGTTCCTTATTTTTTTTTTTGTCAGTGGCTCTAAATATAAAGCAAATAAAGTGGAAAGAGGACATCCCCAGCCTGGTTCCTCTGTTCAGACAATGCTTGTCAGAAAGGAAACCTCACACTTTAATTTTTGCACTCTGCATTTCTTAATATAATTCAGTACTCTTTCCTTTTTGTCTGTACTTATGAGGCCATTAACATTCCAAAATAATGTGGATAGTGTAGCTATTATGATAAGAAGTTATTATTCCAATATATTATACATGACAGATTTTTAAAATGTATATTTCAAGCTTTTGTCTTACATGCACCCACTTATGTTTGGCAGGTTGATCTTCCATACAGTCGTTTCTTGGCATCTCCACTTGAACCTGTGTCGCATTTTACAAGACTTTGTTTTAATGAAAGCCCTCATTAAAAAAAACAAACAAAAAAAAAAACACCACTCCAGATTACCCCCAGAACCATTAACTTAAAATAAACACACAAAACTATGTACATGTACAAATAATGCAGTTTAACCCTCCTGATAGAAGCAATTGTCACAAATCGACAGCTGCACAGACAGGCATTACCTAACTTAAAATGAATGCTAGCCATGCTAAGATACATGTTGCAGCCTTTGGTCCTTCTTACACTAATTGCTCTCAGTTCTTGTCTTCTCTTTATTCCCATCCCAGATGTGAAAAGTATCTTGTAGGCTTTCAGAACACATCAACTTTTAGCTTTAAAAAAGTGTCCTGGCTTTTATTGCCTATCCCTGTAGTCCACTTGTCTCCACGAAAACATAAGGGCAACATGTACAGCTGCCACTCAGCTGCAGACTTCTCAACTCATATTGAACATTTATTTGTTTAAGGAAGACTTTCATTGCTCTCTTATTTACTTGCTTACACACACGCACACACACACACACACACACACACACAAAAAGAATTATTAGATTAAGCCAAGGGCCTTAATCCAGACATTTTTCTGTGCAAAAGAAGAGAAAACATATCAGCTCTACATATATACTAATCTGTGCACTTTTACACCCCACACCCGCCTCAGCAACCCAGTAATACAGCATATTAATTTAAACATGGTTTTGACCAACCTTTCTTTTCTTTTTTACATTGTAATACCTACACTTAAACTAAAAAAGGAAGAAAAGGGCACTTGTTTACTTTAGTAGCTTTATCACAAACAGCAATAGCTGAAGTGCTTTACTATATAGCATGCAATCTATGTAGTGAAATATTTATATAAATACTAATAAACCAAAAAAACAGAGTATTTCAGTGCAAAGAGTCATAAGTAAACAGCAAAAGCACTGCAAATGGAAGAGCCACAACTCTCAGGAGGTAAAAGTACCACAATCCTTTAATGTTTCCATGGTAAACGCAAAGCACACAGTTGAAGCAGAAAGAACATTAAACGCTTTAACTAATCGCCACATTTTTTTGTCCCACTGTGTACTTCATCAGATGATCTGAGATCCTGAGAGTTGTGGCTCTTCCATTTTCAGTGTTTTTGCTGTTTATATAAATACTGTTATGAACAAACGTTGTCTACTTACAGTTACTTTTTTTTCTTTCCTTTTAGTTTCCTTCTAAACATTAATGACATGAAGTGGAGTATATACTTTTCAGTCTTCCACAAGTTTAGCAAAGTCAACATAAGTCAAACTTTTCCACTTTTTGTGTAAAGCCATATTTCATAAATGTGATGGATGCTTTATAATCTTACATTTATTCACTAATTTCAATGTTGCTGGTTTTCTTTCTGTTCATTTCATTCGCCCAACCCCAGACTCTGGTTTAAGCCTAAGCTACTCCTGATTCTTCTAGTCATCTTCTGTACTTTTTTTCTGTCTGTCATGCATTCTCCTTTGGAATACTATAAAAAAGGTTTTTGAATGTCAGTTTTAATGAACAGGCATATCATCATAAATAATGTCATTGAACGATCATAGTTGGCCAACAGAAGGAAAACAGCACATAATACTTATTTGTGGGTCTATGTTTGCCCATCAGTTGGTAACATCAAATGGCATATGTCATTGAACATGCTGTTCATCTAACCATTCTAAGATTGCATTATGGTAGGGATAAGGAAATCTGTCCTTTCTCCACTGTAGTGCAATCTTGGAGTTGGTATATATAATTAACATGGGGGTGTCGGGGGCTTCGGTGAATGGCATTTACCATGTAATGCCATTCGACTACGTTATATTTGATGAGTAAACATAGATCTATTTGATTAAACTATTTAATTTTATACTTGACATATCACAGCAACTGTATATTAATAATATTGCTACATTTAATGTGACATATACATGTACTACATGCGTTTTTCTTTCTGTGGGCCAACTATGATTGTTTGATGACATTATTTATGATGATATGCACCTATTCATTAAAATGTACATTCACTGCTACATTGTCAATGAATAGTTTTTGTTGAACATACTGTTCGATGAGTAAACATAGACCCCCTCCTTATACATTGGATCGGTACTGATCTTGTCAGCAGTGATGTGCACAGTATCAGCATTTGAATTCTTGGAAATAATAACCACTCTACACATGAGGTCAGACACATCAGATGTACTACTGACTTTGGCTTCACCCTAAGACACCCAACAGTCTGGAGCCTTGAGCATTGCACATGAATCCCAGAAACATGAGTTTATGAAAGGCCACAGAAGACCCCAACCTTTCCTATGGTAATTTGGATGATCTCAGTAAGAGAGAGATTCACAAGATCACATACAAGAGTGGTCAATATCCAACTCTGGTAGACTTCTTCCTATTAAAGAAAGGTCTGTGGGGTAGAATCAGTGATTGCAAAGTCATCCCCAGTGAAACAGTATTGCCTACAGCATAAACCACTGGTTGCCATAGTTAGCTGCAGGCAGTGATCGTACAAGGCTTTAAAGTCAATAGAGACCAGACTGAAGAGCTGGAACTTGTATAGAGAGAAAACTAAACATTTCAAGGAATTACTCAGGGCTCTGGCATCTCAAAAAGGAGAGAGTAGGGGAACTGAAGAATGGCAGTGCCTCAAAACAGCATATGCGAGTGCTACTGAACAGATGTGTGGCCAAGCCAGGCAGTGAAATAAGGTACCCAAGGAAAAGGTGATGGTGGAATGCAGGAGTCCAGAAAGTCCTCGAAAGAAAAAAGTGCAGGAAAAAGTGGGAGACAGAAAAGACAGACCAGGCTAAGAAGGAATACTAGAAAAACAATGAAGCAGGATCCACCAAAAGCAGTTTTATTGCAAGCTTTCTCTCTCTGACGTCTCGGCCTAAGCCTTCAAGGAGTACAAATGGGATAAAATACTACACACATATATATGCCACAATAATTAATCAATTAGCACAATTAAACAATTAACAAATATAAAATGCTAAAATTTAATTTAACAGCATTTTCCAGTTAAAATCTTCATTTAGACCATTAGGAAATAAGGTTTTGAATTTTAAAATATATACAGATTCTTTATGCAACAACAGTTGCTTTATATTCAAACTGCTATATTTATAATCCTGTATATGCTCTAACACTGTTGCTTGTAGTTCTTTAAAATCACCATTGTGAAATTCTAAGAAATGCATGGCTACAGGGCTTTCTTCTTTTTTATTAATGATGTCCCTAATATGTTCCAAGAGCCTTATTTTAAAGGCTCTCTTAGTTTCTCCGATATAAAACTTTCTACAGGGACAACAAAGAGCATAAATAACTTTTTCAGAATTACAATGAAAAGAATTTTTTATTCTGAAAGGAATCTTATTAATATACTCAAAATATGGCACCACAAATCTACAAGCTTTGCATTTGCCACATTGGTGAGTCCCTCTGCTGTTAATATTGTATATTATAGTATCACTTGGAAAACTAAACTTACTTTTCACTAATATATCCTTAATGCTTCTTCCCTTTCGGTAAGAAAACTTTAGATCCACATTTAACCATGTCTTAACATTACTTAAAGAACATAAATAATTCCAAAATTGAAGAATTATTTTGATAAGATCAGTGGTGAAACATCCATATAAAGTGACAAAGTACATTGTCTCTTTATCTTCTGGCATATTATTCATAGTTGTTAAACTGTCACACTTATTGCACGTCCTAATATATCTATTTCTATTTTCTGTATATCCACAAAATTTTCTATAGCTGTCCTCTAGTACAGCACTCTGATAGCCTCTCTTGGAAAATGAATAACACAACAAATCTAATTCCCTATAGAATATTTCATTGCTATTGCATAGTCTAGAAATGCGCAGCATTTCACTATATGGTAGAGAATTGATGGTATGTGGGGGATGGCCACTAGAGCCATGTACATATTGAGTGGCTCCTACAGATTTCCTATTCACTGAAGTTACAAGCTTATAACCACTAGAAATATCTAGTATAACATCAAGAAAAGGAAGACAGGTGTCTATCCTTAAGCCATCAAACTCTAAAGAGAACCTGTTAGAATTTAGGTCTACAAAAAATTGATGAGCCAGGGCCTGTTCACCTTCTACCAAAAAAATTAGGTCATCTACGTATCAAAAATACTTGATGACATTTTTATGAAAAAATTCATGTTTATAAATGCACTCTACTTCAAACAGTCCCATAGCTAAATTTGCATACATGGGGGCAAAAGCAGCCCCCATTGCAGTGCCCTGTTGGTATAACATGTTATTAAATTCAAAAAAAATATTTGTTAAAGAAAACTGCGTCAATTCAACTATAAATTCAGTTACAGGAGAATCACCCAGAAAAAATCTAGTAGCCTTAATGCCGAATTTATGGCTAATATTGGTATAAAGGCTTTTTACATCAATGGTTACCCAATACATATTTTTGTTCCATTTAACATCTCTAATTTTGTTTAAAAAATCAAACACATCAGTCAAAAAGGAAGGCAATGCATTAACATAAGGTACAAAAAAATTATGTAGAAAAATGCCCAAATTGTGCAAAAAATACTTCCGACCTGAAACAATAGGTCTGCCAGAAGGCTTCAGTAAATTTTTGTGTATCTTGGGCAGGCAATAAAAATAAGCCATATTACAGTCATCTACCTGAAATTTGTTCTTAACATCTTTGGTCACAAAATATCCTAACCTCAAACCCTTATGTATAAGATCTTTATATTCTGAGATAGAAGAATTGTAGCATTCGATATCCACTCTTTCATATGTATTAACATCATTGAGATGTTCCATGCACATGTTAAAATAATCAATAGAATCAAGGACTACCAATTTGTTACCTTTATCCGCTGGTTTGAAAATTATATCATTCCTATTACTTAAAGTCATCAGAATTTGCCATTCTTTATATTTCATATTATATTTAATATTCTTTTTATTACGCATAAATGCATCGTGTGTTACTTCAATTGAATGGTTAACCATTTTAACAAAGTTTGAAACTTCACTATGCAACACATTAGGTGTAAAATGAGTAGTCGAAGGAACCTTATCTGTATTCAGCTTGGAATAAGCGTTCACCACATCATCAGATGTGCATGAATAAAAGCTGTCGGATGAAGAGGAGTGACTATCATCGAAAATGTCCTGAAATTCATCATTACTCTGACTAAAGAAGTGCTTAAGATACAATTTTCTACCAAATTTGTAAACATCGGTTTGTAAATCATGAAGCCTGGAGACAACAGTGGGTATGAATTTAAGACCCAAATTCAGAACTGCAAGTTCTTCTTCATTAAACGGATATCTAGATAAATTTACAAGATAATCACTAGTATCGTTATGAACAGGGTTACCATTTACCTCTTTTATGGCCCCCATGTCCATATTGTTCATATGTGGTATGTTGAACATATTTGCGTTGGCGTTTCTGTCCTTGCGCACCTTTGAGGGGCTGATGTGATTCTGGATGAAAAACCTGGTGAAATCTGCCCGACTGTTGGGCTGCTGGTAATGCAGGAAAGTCAAAATCTCCATATTCATCCTCGCAAGACGTAAAGTCACCCTCAGAAGCAGACGCTAACGAGCTATGATGATACGTTGAACTCGGTTCCTCTTGAAACCTCACACGTTTGCGACCTCTATTGCAATTGGCTCTCGTGAGGAAAGCCTTATTCAATTCATAGTCCCGTAGATCTCTAATGAGCTTACCCTTCTTGCGTTCTAAAAGAGTCAATTCAAACTCTTTAAGTTTGTCATGAGTCTGGGCAAGAAATTCATCTAAGGTGGAAGTAGGGACACATTTGGAAATATCCCCACATAATTTTTTAATGTCAGTACCTAACTCTTTTTGTTTTAGTTGATCACATTCAACTAAAATATGTAGCCATTCCGTAACACAATTATGAGCTGCAGAAACCCACCGCTTGTGAAAGGCAGTTTCAGTATCTACAGATAGGTCAAAGGGTGTAGTAGGGTCTTTGAACACCCTTAGTCCTCTCGGTGTAGTTTCAGTATCAATGTATCTTTGCAATCCACAAATATTGAAAAAAGAAGGAATAAGAAGGAATACTAGTTGGCTAATAAAGAGGCCAAGAAAGGAGTTGTAGTAGCAAAGAATAAGTAATCAGAAACACACTACAGTCTCTGGAGAGTGTCTCAGTAGACACCACAAAAAATAAATATAAAATCAGGTTGCAAGTCAAAGACAGAAAGATGAAGAAGATTGCCAGGCACCCTTCATAAAGGATGTCAACAGCAACCTGCTCACCAGTCCACAAGACATCAATGACTGATGGAAGGAGTACTTCCAGTATCTTGTGAATGAAGAAAAATCTCACTAAAACTGTACTTCCCCATACACAGCCTATGAAGAAATAAGAGGAGGAGCCCATCATAGAAGAAGTAAAAACACCACTAAGGAAAATGAAGTTAGGGGAAAACAGCAAGCTCAGATGAGGTCATGTCAGATATGATAATGATGTTGGGTGAGATGGGGAAAATGGCTCCTCAGGATACTCATAGCCATATGAAGAGAAAGGTGTATCCCAGATAACTGGAAAATAAGCATTCTAGCACCAGTGTTCAAGAACAAAGGGGACACACAACTGTGAGCAGTATAGAAGTATCAAACTCTTTTATCACTCTGCATGAAAGTTCTGGAGAGTGTGATTGATAATCAAATACACAAAGTAGTCGAAAGTAGATAGGGTAGATGAGCAGTTCAGATTCAGATCAGGATGCAGCACAACTGACTCAACAGTTACAGTGAGACAGATACTTGAGAATAAGCTAGAGATGAGAAGAGTCCAACTTGGCATTACTAGACTTGGAGAAATCATTTGATACAATCTCACAAAATCTGATTGGGCAGGCCTGCCCTGGTTTGAAGGCCCACAGACATTGGTAGAATTAGTGCAGACTATGTACAAGGAAACAATAGCTCAAGTATGAACACCATCCAGTCTCACAGAGGGGTTCCTAGTGGTGCATCAGGGTTCAGCTCTGAGTCCATTGCTGTTCATACTAGTGAAGGACTACATTATCAAACAGGTTGGAGGGGACATATCAACAAAGTTGCAGTATGTAGATGATGTGGCATTACAGGTAGATTCTGTGCAACTACTTCAGCAAATGATACGGGAATGGAATACAAAACTAAAGGCACATGTGATGACACTGAGTACAGATAACACAGTTGTAATCGCAGAAAATGAGGAAATCAGAAGAAGTTGAGAACTGCAATAGAAGGGAAAATAGGGGAACAGGTTAACAGCTTCAAGTATGTGGGAGGAGAGGTTGAGGAGAAGGGATGTCCGAATGAAGAGGTTAAAGCTAGAATCAGAGGAGCTGCAGCCAACTAGCACAGAGTGTCAGGGTAGTGTAGGAGGCAGAATGTGAATAACCCAAGTATTTATTGTTAATTTATTGTTAATTTTCTCCTGACTATAACCAGGTGTATCTCATGTCTGCCTATGTATTTTTTGGTAATACCATTTATGTAATCTTGTATTACTTGTATTATTGTATCTGATAACTCGGAGCTTATCTCTCTGGGCCTCCACTGAAAATGGACATGGTTCCAGTTGGACTATCCCAGTCAACAAATGTAAAATAAATAAATAAAATAAATAAAAGCCAAAAGAAATGTACAAAACAGTGGTGCAACCAGTACTACTGTGTGGTAGATAAACCTGGTCAGTAAATGCAGTGAAGTTGAGGAAGCTAGAGATGATGGAAATGAAGTTCTTGAGATAGGTAGTAGGATGCACTCTGTGAAGAAATGAGGGCATAGGAGCAGAAACCAAAGTAGCTCTAATTACAGAAAAGGTCAAAGAGAACATACTATAGTGGTTTGGGCACATTTGAAGAAAAGCAGAAGACAATCTGGTGAAGATGATATGGGGCAGACAGGAAAAAAGCATGAGAAAAAGAGGATACTAAGCAAAGAGGTGGTTGGGTTGTGTGAGAGTAGACTTGTGACAGTCGAGCATGATTATCAAAGAAGGTGAGAGATTGTTATTAAACAGAGATAGATGACAGTTGACACAACACCCCAGTCCCTTGGATTTGATGATAATTCCTTGGAAGAGAATGTGCAGAAGGAGGTGGATTGTTTTCCAGACAAAGTTTCTCACACCCAGCTCATGCCTTGATGATGGGTTGGGATCCTCGCAATCCCATCTTGAAAATTCCCAATTTGGGGAAGTATTAGAGTTGATGAGGCAGAGATGACCTTAGCCTGAACACTCCCCTCCTCTAATAAGATTCTGATGATGTCCTTTCTGACCACGCCATTTACTTCTTGGGTGGTTTCTCTTGCAGGCCCAGTGTTAGATCTGGTTGTGCAGCAGGTTTGAGAACCTGATGTAGTTGAGCCCGCTCTGAGGAAGGCTGATAAGATCCTTTAGCCTCTCAAGGATAGACATCACTGGAGTAAGGAACTGCTTGGAAACTTCATGGGGTAATGGGTGCTACTAAAAGGGGTCCCTTAGATAAGAAAATGGAGGTCCATCCACCTGACAGAGAGACAACAAGAAAGGGAATGGGAAAGTGTGCCTTTGTATCAGGTACTTTAGCCATCAGGGTCCTGACTTACCTGACATCATGAATCTCTGGGAAGACTGCCTACTCCTGATATTCATTGGCAGATCCTCACAGGTAGTGACTAATTTGAATATTTGCAACCTGTCCATGTGGGTCTTACATAGTCTAACCAATGAGCATCTGGGATAGGCAATATGATATGATGCTATGCCTAGCGTAGGCTTTGCGATTCTGCAGAACCATTCAAAATGTCATTCGCCAATTTTCCTTCATTGGGCTCCTCTCTGCTTGGACCAAAGGTGAAATAGAAACCATCCAAAAGTGAAAAGGAAGACAAGATGCTATCTTTTCTTTGTCAAATTCAATCCCTCCCCGAGTATGTCCTCCAGGAACAAAATAGGCCCTAAGAATTTGTGGTATAAGAAATCACACAGAGACAGCCTTATTAACAATCCGCTGACAAGGGCTTCTGTGACTTGGAGTGGGCACTTCAATGGCAGCTAGCAGTAAGGTATAGGGTGCCTACAGAGCTAAAGCTTCCATTGCCCCTCCTAAGAGTAACAGCAGCAGAACTCCCAAGATCTTGTCCATCTGTATCACTCTGGAAGCAGTTAAGGTCTTCCTGCACCAGCACGCTTGTCAGCCATCACAGAAGAGAAATAGATGGTTATAATATCGAGTGGTTGTACCATTCCCCCCTTTTTTTTCTGAAAAACCATAGCTGTACCTCCTCAACATTATCAGATATCCCACACCATTAAAAGGAGGTAGCCAAAATAGAGATCAACAACATTTCTATGAAAAGAGTATTCCAAGAGGTCCCTAGTAGGCCAGCAAGGGTCTGTGGTTTACTTCAGAGTCTTTTTAGTACCCAAGAAAACACAGGACCTTAGATGAATCATAGATCTGAACAGTTTGAAACTCTCTGTCAAGAAAGCTATGATGGTCATGGTGCAGTCCATTTTTCCATGCCTACAAGAGAGGGACTGGATGTATTCAGTGATATGCAGAATACCAATCTGCACATAATATTGCCAAAAAATCCATGACATTTGTGTGCTTCCATCTAGTAGGCGGTCATTATCCATTACAACTCTGGCATTTGGTTTCACCACAGCCCCCACTTGTGCTCAGCAAGTGCATGGTAGTGGGTGTATCTCACATGAGACTTCAAGTGATCTGTACTTTCCCATATCTACCACCAAAATAAAATCATTGGAAAAAGCAAGGAAACTGCAGTTGCGTAAAATCTTATCATACCAGTAGATGTCCTTCTGTTCATTGTTGCAGTATTCCTCAACAGAAGGGATCTCCTGCCAAGGATAGCCTGATGTCCAGCCAGTATACCAAAGCTTTTAGTACTTAACAGACACCATTCTTCATGCGTATGCTCCCCATACAAGGTGTAGGACATAAAGGTGACATACAGATGCACAGATTCAGAACTGAAAAAGACACAGAAGGAACAGAATGTCACTGGAGACGAGGAGGAACATGTGTATCCAGAAGGAGAAAGAGAGAACCACCCGGCTAGGAGGACAAGAGGGAACAGGCTAGAACAGAGGGGGCAGGAGGGAGGGACCGAAAACTGCAACATTGAAGAGGGCATCTACTGTTCTGGTAAGATTTTACACATCTGCACTGTGTCCTTCTATATCACTGTTGCACTATTCCTAACAGAAAAGAGAGTACAAAAGCTCAAGATGAAACCTGGGAGGAGGATGGCACTGAATAACCCTTCAGAAACCCAAGGAGGATAAGTCTGGCAAACTTCTTTATCACTGTTGTACTATTCCAAACACAAGAGGGAGTACAAAAGCCCAAGATGAAACCCGGGAGGAGAATGGCACTGAAGAGTCCTCCAGCAACCTATGCAGGATAGCCCTGACAAAGTCAGCTCCCACTGTGTAAATAGCATCCAACTTATAATGCTTAGTGAAAGTATAGACAGAAGACCAAGCTGCAGATGCAAGGAAGGAATTTGTATCCAGCTCACAGAAAAAAAACAGCATTAGAGAAAGCAACAGCTCTGGTAGAATGAGCCTTTACTGAAAAGGAATGACACATACCATGAAAAATTAACAAAAAGAAATGGCTTTAGAAGTTCAGGAAGAGATAGTTTACTTAGAAGTAGCTAAATCCTAACTCCTAGGATGAAAGGAAATACAAAGCTGCTCAGATTTGTGAATAACCATATATCTGATGTCATTTTCATAGGTTCATAGGTTCATACTAGGTTGTCTGCCCTAGGGCTTTTATAAGCCTAGCCAGAATGTGTTTGGCTTTTGCCACCCATTTTAAATTTATTTTGCTATGCCCTTTTTCGAGGTTAGTATACTGTGCCTCTGTCTAACAGTGACACAGAAGTGATACCCAGGGTAAACCTACAATCTCCCATCCACTCATCAAGATTCCTCTTGAAGAGAGTCAATGAGGGACTCTGCCTAACCTGGACTGGGATTTTATTCCAGAGTGAAGGGAGCCTCTGGGTTATGAATCTGTCCCTCCAGCATGTCCTATTTATTTCAGTGCTGAGGTTCAAGTCTCTCGAGTGCGTAGCTCAATGGGATTTGGATTTTCTGAAGTGCAGCATGTCCATTAATTCCGGGTTGGACATGGCTTTATATGTCAGGCACAGATCGCCTCTGAACAGGCGGTATGCCACTGAGTAGAGCTGGAGTTTCTTTAACCGGGCAGCATATGGCATCTGTTTGAGCCCTTTGATCCTCTTGGTGAGGTACTTTTGGGGTCTTTCCAGTTGCTGCAGGTGTCTGGTAAGGTACATCCCAAAAGGGGCATTGTACTCAATTATGGGCCTGATGAGGGATGAGTAAAGAGGCACGATGACCTCCCTGATCTAGATGTGAATCCCTTCATGATTAGGTGGGCTATATAAAATGTTTTTCTAACCACTTTGGCCACGTGGTTGTCAAATGAGAGATTGCTATCAACTTGGGTCCCCAGGTCCCTAATTACTTCTTCTGTACTTAATGAATTACCACCTATGTGGTAATTTGTGGGCACTTTGTTTTTGCCAAAGGGGATGACTGTACACTTTTTGGCATTTTGCTTGAGGCCATGGCTCTGGCACCAGTTGTCTGTTTCTATGAGGCCCTTTTGGAGGATGCTTGTGTCTGCTGGAGAGTCGATTATGGCGCCCAGTTTGCAGTCATCTGCGAACTTGGTCAGCCACAGTCCTTCCGTGTTGGCCTGTACCTCCGTGAAATATATACCGAGCAAGAGAGGTCCCAGGACTGAGCCTTGTGGGGCACCACTTGTAACTGGTTTGGAGTCTGACATGGCACCAGCAATTCTAACCATGTGGGTTCTGTCCTTGAGCCAGTTTGCAATCCATCTAGTCACATAGGGGTTTATATTTACGCTGGTGAGCTTATCTATATTGCCCGAGTGGGGTATTGTATCAAAGGCTTTTGCGAGGTCCAGGTAGGCTGTGTGGACCACCTTCCCCTTGTCAATGGCCTTGGTGACTGTTTCAAAGAAATCAACCAGGTTTAAGAGGCAGGATCTGCCCTTAACAAAGCCGAACTGGGTAGAATCCAGTGTTTGTAGGTCCCCAATATCTTTATTTATGAGGTCCATGATGATCCTTTCCATAGCTTTGCAGACCAAGCTAGTCAGGCTTATGGGGCGATAGTTTCCAGGATCCGTTGAGGCACCACCTTTATGGAGAGGGACCACTGTTGCTGTATGCCACTCTTTGGGCACATATCCTGTAGTAAGTCTGAGATTGAACAGTAGTTTTATGTTTGGGTTTAGCTCTTCTTGGAGTTCATGTAGGACACAGCCCGGGACACCATCTGGTCCCATTGATGCTGTGTTTTTTGCTTTGGAGAGGGTGGCTCTTACCTGAGCATCTGAGATGTCAGGGGGGCAGCACTCTGCTGGGATAGATATTTGCCCATTTGGTGGTGGGGGGGGGAGTTTGCGCTGAACCTGTCAGCTAGGATGTTGGCAATGTCTGTGGGTTCGGTGTATTTTTTGTCATTTTGAACTAATTCTGAGCATATCTGGGAATTACCACCCAGGTTCCTAACATAACTAAAGAAAGCCTTGTGATTATCCTTAGTGTCCTGTGCAATTTTTCTCTCGAAGCTGGCCTTAGACAATTTTATGTGTGCCCGTAGTTTTTTGCTAATACTGATCAGTGATGCCTTCCCTTTTTGGGATTTTGCTCTATCATTTAGTAGCTTCCTCCTTCTATTGTATAGTTTGTTTATGGCTGGGGTCCACCAGACAGGACGTTTGCCTTTGGAGGATTGGTCTTGGTTTTATTTGGGATCGCATGATCCATGCATTCCTGAAGGTGTTCATAGAATGCATTTATAAAGGATTCTGCGGTCTGGGCTGTATTTTCCACAGGCCCGGGGGCTTTGAAGGATTCCACCTCAGTTTTGAGGAGTGTGAAATTTGCTTTAAAGAACTTTTTCACTGTGGTTTTCTGGGCAGGGCGTGGGGTCAGGATGTGAATATCCAGTGAGATTAGTTTATGGTCTGATCTTACCAGTGAGGGATACACTTCTGGTCTGGAGCATAGAGTCCCCATGTTGGTGATGATAAGGTCCAGTATGTTTTCCCCTCTTGTGGGAGTGGTAACAAGTTGTTCCATAGCATTTGAGTTTATAAATTTTAGGAACCTTTGGGCTAGGGTGTTGGAGCTAGAGTAATGCTCCCAGTCTATGTTTGGGTAGTTGAAATCGCCCAATATAATGGTGTTTGGAGAGACCTTCATATTTTCCAGTGTTCTCAGGAAGGCCGAGTGGGGTTCCTGGGTTTGGGAGGGTGGTCTGTAGCAGGCTATAAACTGGAAGGCAGTTTTACCCACTGTTAGTTGCACATGGATAGTCTCTGATGCTTCGTGCTTTGCCACCAACCTGGAGGTGTGGGTATCTTTGATGAATATCGATACTCCCCCTCCTTTTGTGGTTCGGTCCAAGTTTTGGGGCCGAAAAGCATGGTATGAGGTATAACCTGGTAGTGCTGGGGTGCTCTCGGGAGCCCTGAACCAGGTTTCTGTTACTGCACAGATATTGATGTTCCCCATGCTAAGGAGAGTTTCGAGTGCGTGCATCTTGAGGTTTAGACTTCTGGCGTTGAGTAGCATTACTCTTAGTTTCTTATCCCTTGTGATACCAAAGGAGGTGGGTTTGTCTTTTGAGCCTTGCATAAAAAAGACACTATGGTGGTAGCAAGAGCCTTTGCCAATATCCGAAAGCCCAGGGGTGACAGGTGCAAGCCGTCCCTAGCGAAGCATCGTGGCTTGTCGAGCATATCATCCCAAGCTGACAGGCATTGGATCCCCTTTGAATGACACCAGTACTTGAGCCAGTTGTTGAAATTGATCATCTTGTCTTCATATTGTGGCATCATTCTTGGTGAGGGTAAGATGCTACTCAAGGTCAGGGTCATACCGGCCTGGGCTACATGCTCAGAGAGCTCCTTTATGTCTCTTTTCATGTAGTTCAGGGAGGTACGTCTCAGGTAATTCACACCAGCATGGACAATGACCGAGTCATGTTTGTACTTGCCTTGGAGTGACCTGAGAGCTTGTGTTATGTGGCGGATCCTAGAGCCAGACAGGCTGCTCACCGTGACCCTCTCCTTGTTCAGCCTGGTGAGCAGGACGTCAGTGTGCCTGACGATAGAGTCACCTATTACAAGTGTATCAGGTGTGTTGTTTAGTCTTAAGGGCTGTGACTGTTTGGCACACTGGCTTTGTGAGATATGTGTTGCACGTGTTTTGTTTTGGGGTAGCGGCTGCTTGGGTGTATGCTTTGGAGGTCTATGCTGCTTCGGCAGATCTTTATTTAGAGCCTCCGAGTATGTTTTTGTGTGATTATGTGTTTGGTTTGCTGTCGTGGTAGGTCTATGTGAGACTGGAATTTTAGTGAGTGTGGTTTCCTTCTCCTCCTGACTGGTTATGCCAGTATTGAGTTGAGAGAGCTTAACCTCCAGTTTGGCTATATGGTTGCATCTCTCACATGTGTTGGAATTTGTTGGGAGGAGGAGAGGGTTGTCTGTGTACATGAGGCAGTTGTAACATTGCCTCAAGATTCCCAGATTCACCAGCTGGACCAGAGAGGAGATTGACAACTGACCTTTGGACATGCTAGAATAATATTGGGAATTCCTTAATTGAAAACCAGGGCCAGTGGGGAGTGAGGGTGTAGTGCTTTTAATTTTTAGTGCTGACTTAAATAATTGCTTTAGTGAGCAAGTGCCAGGCAACTTAAGTGCAATGTGTTACAGGTAACTTAAATGCAAAAATGACAAACAGTAACTTTCTTTCAAGTGAAACAAGGAAATAAGTACAGTAAGCAATGCAGATATCACTAGTGATCCACAGAAGCTGAGAAGCCGTATTAGGTGGAATTAGCGTTCCAGGAAATAACAAGCAAACAAACAACAAACATATAAACAAAGCTAGATTCAGCAGGCCTGGATCTAGTCTATGCTACAGCAAACAAGGTGTACCAATTTCAGTAAGATACAGTTCAAATATTCAGGCACTATAAACCTTTAACCAGAAATTCCCAGCTCAGAAGGGCAGAGTCCAGCCTCTTCTCCCACAAGAGTGCAGACCACAAACCTTCTTAATGTAAAATAACTGGCCTGAAGCCCAAGTGCTTAAACCAGAACTAATACGCTTTAAGAATAACAGACACTGGGCTCTCAATCAGCAGTTCCCAACTTAGAAGGATGAAAACTACCTGTCCTGCCACCACAGTGCATGCCACAAACATTCCTAATGTAAAACAACTGGTCTGAAGCCCAAGTACTTAATCCAAAAGACTTAGAATGATAGCTACACTTTAATCAAGTTACTACCAAGCAGTAATAAATACAATTGAATACTTTAGAGAATGCCTGGATTAGTGCTCAAGTTACACAAACAAAGCTAGATCCAGCAGGCTCGAATCCAGTCTATGCCACAGCAAACAAGGCGCACCAACTTCAGTAAGAAGCAGTTCAGATATGCATGCACTATAAGCCTTCAACCAGAAATTCCCAGCTCAGAAGGGCAGAGTCCAGCCTCTCCTCCCACAAGAGTCCAGACCACGAACCCTCTTAATGTAAAATAACTGGCCTGAAAGCCCAAGTGCTTAAACCAGAATTAATACACTTTTAGAATAACAGACACTGAGCCCTCAATCAGCAGTTCCCAACCTAGAAGGATGTAAGCTACCTGGTCTGCCACTACAGTGCAGACCACAAACCCTCTCAGTGCAAAACAACTGGTCCGAAGCCCAAGTGTTTAAACCAAAAGGCTTAGAATGAGTTACACCAAGCAGTAATAAATACAATTGAGTACTTTTAAGATGATGCAAAAGTAAAAAAAAGTAGGTAGAAACACAAGTACAGTAAAAGCAGATGAAATTTTTTTTTTTTTCTGAACAAGTGCTGAGATCAAAGAAACAGATTTGAGTGCTGAAACTAGAAAACTGGCTAGTTATAAGAAAAAAAACTAAGCTAGAAGGCTTCCCTCCAACACAGAAGGGCTTGGGGGCTCAGAAGCCTACAAATAGTCTATACCACTTAACAGGAAAGGCAGGAAACAAGCTTCATTCATTTCTCAACTGTCAGGTTTGGATCCAACCCTTAGATGTGACTTGTCTGCTTTTTCCAGCTCGTGGAACACTAAAACTCTCGAACTCCTCCCATATCCATAATTCCCTAGTGATCTAGCCTACCTCTGATCTCTTTTGCCTCCTTAGCGTGTGAACGTGGTCACTGTGTACTCTTGAGTATAGTGACTTCTTTTCTTATGAGTGAATATCTTTGTTATAACTATCTTGATATCTTTAAAAAGGTTTCTTTTATCAATAAAACTTGTACTTTTATACTGCTTCTTCCCTTTTTACCCATACGTATGTAGACTTAATTACCATAATGTGTATCCCCTGTTCTTTGTACTTTTTGGTACCTCTTTACCATTGTTGGTCATTTTCCCCCTTTTTCTTCTTTCTAGCTATTTGAAAAAAAGAAACTTGCTTAATATCTTTCTTTCTTACTTTGTTTTAGAATATTGTTTTAAAAAATGTCTGAGAAGCCTGCAGGTTTTAAAAAATGTACAGCATGTAGCCACAAAGTACCACTGTCAGATGAGCATTCTAAATGTATTTGTTGTTTAGGCCAAGTGCTTCTCGACTCAAGCTGTGATATTTGCAAAGCCTTTAACCCTAGAGCTTTGGTCAACAGGAAAAATAAATTAATACGAAGAAGTTTGCTGCCTTCTAAGCCTTCTTCAACATCATCTGGGGCTCAAACCTCCAAGAAGTCAGATGAAAAGGATGAAAGAAAGCATTCCCTGGATCTAACCACATCTTTGACTCCAGCTTCCAAGCCTCCTTGCAAATTTTCTAAACCTAAATGTATTACTGCACAATGCTAGGAGTCTAAACAAAAAAATCCACTCCCTAGAAGCTCTCTTTGCCCTAGTAAATGCTGACATCTCTGCAGTCACTGAGACATGGTTTAAAGCCATGGAAATCACACCAACAGTGCAGGGTTATAATGCCTTCTGCACATTTAGGCCAGCTACTTCACAGACAGGAACTAAAGGTGGAGGTGTCTCTATCTACATCAAAAATAAATATACTTCAAGGCTGGTCAAACAGGATAATGAACTTTGAGCTGCTCCATGTTCAATTCACCATAGGTAAAATCCAATACCCCTTCCTTGCAAGCTATATGTCCCCCCTCTATGACACAGGAAACTCATATCATTGTATTTAAACACTAACCATCCAACTCACAGCAAGAGGTTCTCCAGTTTGATTCTCGGCTGGGATGCCTTCTCTGCAGAGTCTGCATGTCCTCTTTGTGGTTGTGTGGGTTTCCTCCGTGTGCTCCAGTTTCCTCCTCTTCCCAAAGACCTGCTGTAGGTGGATTGGACACTAAATTGGCCCTAGGTGTGAATGTGTGCATGTGTGTGCCTTCTGTAGAAGGTTTGGTGCCAGTCTGGCAACTCGACACAGTAAAACTCCACTGCCAATCATTCTGCAGACCATTGTTCCCCTGTGGCAACCCCTAACTGGGATAATCCAAAAGAAGAAGAAACACTAACCATCCAGCTCAATGCCATATTCATGGATGACTTTAATCGCCCATATTAATTGAGAATCCTCAATGACACCAAGCATACATGCACAGAGATTCCTGGATTTTGTAAACACAAACTCCCTGGACCAGATGATCAGTACATCAACCAGGGGTGCAACCTTACTAGATCTGGCCCTCACTAATATAGAGGACTGCTGCACACCCTTTACTGTAATACCTTCCCTGGTAATGTCAGACCACAAAATGTTCTCCTTTGAAGTAAAATTAAAACCTGGGCTCAGAGCTAAAATTGGAATATTCAGGAACTATTCTAAGGCTGACCTCCTGCTATTAAGTGAGAAACTGGCTAAATTTCACACCCCCATAAACCCTGAGAACACTTCTGCCTGTGCAGAACTCTTCACAGAAACCCTATACAAGCATGTTAATAGCTACATAGAGGCATCTGTACCCACCAGGAAGAAGTACAGAACTAACTCAAAAAACATGCCACCCTGTGGAATCACAAAATTAATAGGCTGTATAACAGGAGGAAAAAAATCCTGGCAAAAATTAGGAGGTGCAGCACCCAGCAGGATAAAATCACTCATCAAACTGAGCAAACAACACAGTGGACAAATAAAGTCTACCAAAGTCAATGTTGAGGTAAGTTTGGCCTCCCAGGCCAAGGACAACCACAAAGCATTCTTTAGCTATGTCCACAACCTCAAAGGCAATACACAATTGTGTGCAAAGCTACCTATATTAAGCCAGAAGATATAGCAAAGCTCCTGGTTGATAAATTTAGCTCCAACTTTATCACTCTCTCCCCCTCAACCTTCCCTCAGGAGGTTTCATCAAATATAACTCCTGCTATCACTAGGGAACAGGTCCTTAGTGCTCTCTCCAAGACCAAGAAAACTGCATCAGTGGGCCCAGACTGTATCCCAGGATGCCTTCTAAATAGCAGGAAACGTGACCTGTCATGGTATCTGGGATTGGTATTTAACTGTAGCCTCCAAACAGGCTTCACACCTCATGAATGAAGAAGGGCAGCAGTCATCCCTCTTACCAAAGGTGAGCCATCTACAGACCCTGGAATCTACAGAACCATAAGTCTCACTAGTCTTTTATGTAAAGCCATGGAAAGAATTATCGTGAAGATGATCGATAGCGATATAGTAAACCTCCAGACACTAGACCCAACTCAGTTTGGTTTTGTCAAAGGCAGATCGTGCCTACTTAACCTGGTGGACTTCTTTCAGAAGGTCACCAAAGCAATGGATGAGGGCAAAATCATTCACACTGCCTGCTTTGACCTGGCCAAGGCATTTGACACAGTACCCCACTTGGGCATTGTTGACAAACTCAAGAGGTTGGGTACAAACCCTTATGTCACCCTGTAGATAGCCAACTGGCTTACAGACAGGACCCAGGAAGTTAGAATTGGGGAGTCCGCCTCTACAAAGAGGCCAGTAACAAGTGTAGTGCCTCAGAGATCAGTCCTTGGACTGCTGCTTTTTGGCATTTACTTCTCAGAAGTCAAGGCCAATGTCAGTAGTCTTTGGCTGACTAAATTTGCAGATTGTAAATTAGGAGCTGCCATTGACACTGACACAAATGTTCTCCAGGAGGGGCTGACACAGACAAACAGCTAGTGTCAGAGCCATGGACTAAAACTAAATGCCAAGAAAATGCATAATATCATCATTTGGGAGGTCATCCATCCCTGGTAACTATCATATTAACAACACACCTTTTGGAGCTGACCCAGTAGCCAGGGATGTAGGGACACACATAGATAGTAATCTAGCCTTTGATTATTACATGTCTACAGTGGTGAGAAAATCATTTCTTTGTTGCACAACTTATAAACAAAGGTATGGCATCTAAGTCCAAGAAAGTCATTGTCCCACTGTATTTGGCATTCATCAGACCTATCATTGAGTATGATCACCTCTTTGGTATGTACCTAACCAAGGCATATCCAACAATTGGCACACTCACACTCACTAAAAGAATACAGTTCATAAGTAAAATGTCCTATGCAGACCACCTCATGGCCCTATCCCTGTATTCTGTCTCCTACAGGCTTTTGAGGGGAGATCTATGCCTGGCATACAGGGCATTGTCAGACCTCACTCTGATAGACCTCCTGCATATCCACAAAACAAACAGCACCAGAATGACCTGTTCTAAAGACTTAAACTTTGCCTGTGATAATAAATAGGACTTGCTAGAGAGATATATATGTATCCCAAAGACTACCCCATCTATGGAACATGTTCCCCATCCATATGAAGCGGAATTCCTCCCTAACCCAATTCAAGTGCAACCTGGACAATTGGATGAGAAACTGGAAACTCAACCCTTGTTTAGCACCTATGCATCTAATGGACACAGGTAACCCATAAATGGTTCATCTCCCATGCTCATGCTTACACTTATCAAGGGTATTTGAACTTGTCACAGATTTGGGATGCATGGCTAGGCTTAAAAAGGCTCTTGTGCTAGTTAGCCTAGTAAACACCTATGAACCTTCAGATCTGACCTCTTTAGATCCAAAGTCCAGACCTGAAAAGTCTCCTAGGATCGAATCACCACAGTTGTTCCACATCTAGTTTCCTCTCGACTACCATCCCTCCTCTTGGAGCAGTCTCCTAAGCAACACCATTACAGACCATCAACAGCATCTTCTACACATTCTTCCAAATGTCTGACCAAAGCCGATGTTGACAGAGATACTTTCTCTGGCAGATTCTACCAGCACTCCTAAAAGGAGGCCCAACTGTCCATCTTTGGAGGCACTCAAGTGTCATCTATCCCTGCACCAGAGAGCCTGGCCGGAAATTACCAAAGATTCATGGGTGCAGATGATAATATCCAGAGGATATATAATACCCTTTTCCCATCCATCCACAGTAGTATCAAACAAAGTCCTCAATGTTCCACCCAAGCAGAGGGATGCAGCAGCACTAGAAATACAAAAGCTGCTAGAAAAACGAGTCATCCTAGATCCCCCCAGACCAGAAATAGTCCAGAACTTACTCAAGATTCTTTTTAGTGCCAAAGAAAATAAGGGATTGAAGACCAATTTTGGATGTTAGCTGTCTAAATCAGTCAGTTCAATACACAAGTTCCAGATGGTCACAGTTCAGTCTATTCAGCCTTTTCTTCACAAGGACAACTGGATATGCTTGATAGATCTTCAGGATATGTACTATCATATCAAACCAAACAGATGATCCAGGAGATGTCTACATTTCTGGCTTGGAGCCAGTCATTACCAATTCAGAGCTCTTCCCTTTGTCCTCACCACAGCCCCCAGGGTGTTTACAAAGTGTATGGCATTAGTGGCAGCTCACTTGAGACTTCAGGAATTATGGGTATTTCCATATCTAGATGACTGGTCATAAATGCATCGACCGGGTATCAACTGATTCTAGCTCAAGATCACATACTTCCAATTATTCTCCCATCTGGTAATTTCATTTAATTACAATGAACCTCATCTGGAGCCAACACAGACATTGGAATTCATCAGTGCCTTGCTCAATATGATCACTCAACAGCATCTCTCTCCGTGTCAACAGTTCAGAAAGATAATTCCAAGCCCTTTTCTCAGCTCAGCTTCTCCTTCAAGCTTTGGGATCCATGTCAATGGAATCCTGATATCACTGTCAAGGTACCATATGAGAATTCTTCAGTGGACATTGGAAACTCAATGGTCCATTTTCTACCATTCTTTGTCCAGTCAGATCAAAATAACTCAGCCTTATAAAAATGTCTCCTTTGGCAGATACACTCCAGTCAAGTACAAGGAGGGTGTCCCTTTGTTCTCTTCCAACCCAAGGCCCCAATGACCATGAATGCCTCCTAGATTGAATGGGCACTTCTTGGAAAAGACAGTCCAAGGAACATGGTCTGTGAAGATGCCAACATATGGCTATCAGTGCCCTGGAAATAAGAGCAGTCCTCTTAGCATTGCAGGCCTTCCAAGACACTCTCCCTACCGGGACTACTAATATCCAGGCAAACAATATGTAGGTAGTTTGGTACATCAACAAACAAGGGGGAACCAAATCTTACACACTGTGTCAAGAAGTTGTGAGATTGCGACAGTGGGCAATCTCATCTATTTGATTGCTGATAGCAATGTACATTCTGGGGAAATCCAGCATGATTGCAAAGAAGTTAAGCAGGTTAATTTTAATGCCTGACAAGTGCTCCCTCGATATGAAGGCTGTGGAAAGGATTCTCTATTGATGGAGACAACTATGCAGTGGTCTCTTTGCATCACCCCTCAAGAACAACTGTAGCAGGTTCTTTGCTCTTTTCCTGCTACCAAGGGGCATCATCAAGGGATGCTGTACTTCACAATTTCCCCCACGGTCTCCTTTATGCCTATCCCCATTACCTTTAATCCCCATATTTCTTCAGAAACCATCTCAGTTGAAGAGCACAGTTATCCTCATTGCCCCTTACTGACCTCATCAGATTTGTTTTCCTTTTCTTTGGCCTCATCTATTTTGTCTTCCATAGATTCTGGATCCAACCCCAGACCAAATATCTCACCCAACAAACGAGTCATTCAGACATTCCAAGCCTAAAATTGACCACGTTTTCTCCACTTCCACTGACTGCTAGACAGCAAAGGGTCTCCTCCCCTTGACCATCACATTTACCTGTCATCTCACAAAGCTACCACTAGGAAACTTTACAGAAGTAAATGAAAAAGATTTGCCATTTGGATGCAGCAAAACGATCTAGATCACTTTTCAGCACTAGGCCCTAAAGTTCTTGAATTTTTAGCAACAATTATCAATGAAGGTGCTAACTCTTCTACTGTAAAAGTACATCTAGCTGCTGTTTTCCAATTTTCATACTTGTATACATAATTCATCTTTAGCATCCTAGAAACTTTGTAAAGCCTTTCTGAGGGAACTTTGCTACTTAGACCCCCATTAAAAGATTCCCTTCCTCCTTGGAATTTGAAAATTGTTTTACAAACATTAACACAATCACCATTTGAACCATCAGCTAAGTGTGAACTAAAATTCTTGACTGGAAAACTATCTTTTTAGTGGACATTACTTTTGCTAGAAGAATGTCAGAATTACAGGCCTTGTCATCCAAACCTCCTTGATTCTTCATAAGGATATATTATACTTATGGACCAGTCCTTCCTTTCTTCCTAAGGTGATGTTAGACTCCAGTATTAACCAGGTTATCAGTCTTCCAGTCTTCTTTCCAAATTTCTCAAATAAGGGAGAGTATATGTTGCACCTTTTGGACATTCAAAGACAATTATGGTTTTATCTACATAAAAACAAAAATTTTAGGAAATCGGATCAAGTGTTTGTGTCTTTTTCAGACTCAAAATTAGGCAAGCCAGTTTCTAAAGTGACTTTAGCCAAATGTTTAACTGTATTTATGATAAATTAGTGGGCTTATCTTTACCAAAACCACATTCCACCACATCTATGGCAACTTCTTCAGCATTTCTATCCAGATCTTCATTGGATATTTGTGAAGCCACAACTTGGACTAATCCTCATACCTTTATTGATCATTACAAGTTGGATCTGGTCTCTAGAGGAAGTGCAGCCTTTGACAAAATGTTGCTCAGGAACATCCTTCCTTAGAGTCTTCCCACAATTTAGGTAGCTGAGGACTCTGTCCCAACAGTTGAGGAATGAAAGAAAATGACAACATCAGATAAAAAAGTTATGTACTCATCATAATGTTTCATCTGTGTTGTCCATTTTCATTCTTCCTCAACTTTTCTCCATCCTTCCCCTTCTTTGTTTAACTTTTGGAAAGATCATAAGATGCTGAAGGAACTACTGTTCCTTTGTTTGAGTCCTAGATTCTGTTGATTTATCCTTTCTTATACTTTCTGGTTTCAGGTGCAGCAAACCAGATCAGAGGTATGTTAGATCATTAGGACATTATGGGTAATGGAGGAGGTCAAGAGTTTCAGTGTTCCACGAGCTGGAAAAAGTGGCCAAGTCTGATCTGAACCCATTAGTTGCGGAAGAATGAAAGTGGAGAACACAGATGGAATGTTATGGTGAGTACATAACTTTTTTTTTATCCAGATAATGTCTGAGCTGTCTGTGGAAGTCCAAGGTGTGAAGAACCTTCTAACTGGCAGACTGTGGAGAAGGAAAAAAGGAAGGCAAATGAATAAACAGATGAAGACACAACTCATTGACCACCTTGGGCATAAAAGAAAGATTAGTATGAAGAAACACAATGTCTCTGTGGAAAACTAAGAAACAGCCATGAAAGTCTGAAGTTCATACACCTTCTAGGCTGAAGTGACTGTCGGAAGAAGAATATTCTTCCAAGTGCAATATTTTAAGGAAGCTAAAACACCAGGCTCAAAAGGTGCCCGAGTCAAATTTTCAAGAACAAAACTGAGGTCCCAGGAAGACAGAATAGGCTTCTTCAGAGGCCTGATATGAAGGATGCCTTTAAGAAATTGCTTGACCTCAAATCTAGAGGCCAGAGGACAAGTCAAGGGCAGACAAGCAGAAATTGCTGACAGTTGAACTTTAACTGAAGAACATGCCAAACCAGCATGGAACAGATCACACAAATAAGAAACATCCAGAGGAACCTCCACAGATAGGGGATTCTGATGATGAGAGAGGCACCAGACATTTAGACAAATAGGATTTTTTGGTAGTGGGTTTCCTGACATCCTGCAAGACCCAAAACATATCCTCAGAAAAAAGGTGCCTTAAAAGGTCAAACCCTTATCAACCACAATGTCAGTTGAAGTGTGGACCAGTGAGGCTGGATAAGAGATCCCTTGTCTTGTGTGAGAAGTTCTACCCAGTGTGTAACTTCTGGTGATTGCCCTTGGCCAGGTAAGAAAGAACTGGAAACCATTGCTGTGTGGGTCAAAAGAGAGTTATTAACAAGATTTTGAGAGTCATGCCTGAATTTGTGCAAGACTTTAGGTAGCAGAAGAAGTGGAAGAAAGGCATACAGAAACATTCCCTTTCAAGGAAAAGACAGGGCATGTACTTTCCAAGCCAGAGGACTTGGAACTCTGGAACAGAATAGCGGAAGTTGTCTGTTCATAAAGGAGGCAAAAAGATCTACCCGAGGAATACCCCACTGATAGACAATATCCAGGGACATGTTATGACTTTTCTGTATGAAGGGTCCACGGTACCACCTTTTTGGTATCCTTCAATCCCACAAAAACATCTAGATCCTCCATACAGGCCAGTCATGGTGGGTCTATCACGGAGCCTATCTGTACAGTGAGGTTCAGATTAAACCACTGAAAGAAAAGAACTGCTCCTTCATCTTGGACACCATTGACTTCCTGGGGAAGATTAGAAATATCACAGTCAACAATGAAGCATAACTCATCACTATAGATGTTGAAACACTATACACTGTCCTTAAACATGATTACTGTATTCAGGCAGTAATTGAGGCTTACCAAAAAGAATGGGAAGCCTTACCTGATGAAACCGAAACCATCTCAAAATTCTCCTAATGAAGAATTTCTTCAGGTTTAACAACTCTTTCTGCAAGAAAATTAAGGTAATCGCAATGGTGGAGCAGCAAGGGCACCCAGCCTGGCTAACATGACACTTGGGAAATGGAAAGAAGAATGTGTATATCATTTACCCCTTTTCTCATTAATGGACAGTTATCTTAGATTTATTGATACCATTTTCATAATCTAGAATAGGAGCTTGGAACAATTACACGATTTCTACAAACACATCGAAAAATCAACTGACTTTCTAAAATTTACCACTACCCACAGCCAAAAACTCTGAGCTTTCTGGACCTAACAACCAGCACGTCTAATAACAGCTGGCATCCCAGCAACAAACAATACTGTAAATCCACAAGAGTCACCCTACTGTTGCACAAAAGCATTATACATCCCTTTAACCCAAATTGAATATAGTAAAATCTCAAGGACTAAGAATTGCCAGAGTCTTGAAGGAGCTCACAAATTTCACAAAAAAAAAAAAAAAAACTCCATTATCTCAAAAGGAATTCTTAACAAAAGGCTATAGCTCAAGACTGATTAAGGAAATATTTGCAACCATCATTCAGGGCATAACAAACAACTCTGATTCATACCTAGCCTACAAGCCTGCAGATCGCGATCTCTAAAGACTCATGAAACACATGAACAGCAACGGATGGAACACCAGCATGACTCTAACCTACTTCATAGCTTTTACAACACTAAAGACCATCAACAATAACTGGTTCATCATTAATGACAATAATTCCCTGAACAAGATCTTGCTACCGAGATGCAGTTTCACTGTCGGAAGAAACAAGAATATCTGGGACTTTGTAGAGAGCAACACAGATCCATCATCAGGCAGCTTATGACCAGGGAAGTTCCCCTGTGGACCTCCAAACTGTAATTACTGCAAAATCATGAGCAGAAAATACAGGTTCTGCTGTCCAAATAACAAGAACTACAACAGCACCTCCTGCAGTAACTGCAACTTGGACACTGTGGTATACAAAGTCCAATGTGAGAAATGCCAAGCCTTTTATATGGGAAAAACAATCAACAAACTGAAAATCAGGATCACCTGCCATTATACTGATATTAGACAGAAAGCTCCCACTAGCAACCTCGCCAGACATGCTAAGGACAACACTGGCCACACTTCCATTTTTCACATATTGGACAGAATCACTCTGAGGCCTCCTGGAAGGTAGCACCAGTGATAAGCTAGCAGTAAAAGAGCTGGAATGGCAAATAAAACTTAAGGCTGCTATGTCTCCTGAGTTAAATGGGTCTATGTTAAAACTTCAAAGGTTGAATTCCATGAACCTCTGTTCAGTGAGATGAAAACAGCGAATGTTTAAGTGAAAGTCTTTTTCAGAGAAAATTACAACAGTGAATAATGTAGTATGTAGACTTTAATAATAGTTCATAGGTTCATAGGTTTATACTAGGCTATCTGCCCTAAGGCATTTATAAGAAAATACTGTGCCCATTAGTTTGTTGTGCCTCTGTCCAGCAGTGACACAGAGATGATTCCTCCATCTCCCATCCACAGGTCTAGATTTCTCTTGAACAGAGTCAGCGAGGTGCTCTGCCTCACATGGACCGAGTCTCTGAGTGATAAATAATAGAGCTGGAGTTTCTTCAATCTATCATTGGTCTGATAACAATGACCTCACTAGATCTGGATGTGAATCCTTTCATCATCAAGGTGGGCAATAGAGTCTTTTTCTTCTAACCACTTAAATGTGTGTGTCAAAAGAAAGGCCACAACCTGGGTCCCAGGGTCCCTGTGTCCCTGATCCTTCTGTGCTTAGTGGATTGCCACCATGTTGGCCTGTACGCCAGCAACTCTAACCCTGTGGGTTCTGTCATTAAACAGCTGCCTTTATGTGCGGTTTCATTTGTCCCATTGATGCTGTGTTTGCACACTGAACCTGTCTGCCAGTATGTTGGCAATGTCTGTGGTTTTCAGTGATTTGTATCATTTTTGTGAATTCTGAGCATATCTGGGAGTTTCCACCAGGTTCCCACATAGCTGAAAAGGGCCTTATGATTGTCCTTGAATCCATGGCAATTTTTTCTCTTTCTCAAAATTTAGTTGATTTTATGATGTTTGTTCTATCATGTAATAGCTTTCTCCTCTTATTGTAAAGTTTGTTAATGGCTGGGGTCCACCAGACTTGGAAAGAGTCTTGTTTTTATTTGGGATTGCCTGATCCATGCAGTCTGAGGTGTGTTCATAGAAGGGCATTTTGTAAGGGCTTCATTTGGGGGTTGGTTTCTCCCTCTGGGGGGGATTAAGATACCCACCCACCAGTCTTAGTGTGTGAAGTTTTTTTTAGAGAAGTCTTCACTATGGTCCAGTGAGATTAGTTTATGATCAGATCTCACCAATGAGGGATATATACTTCGTGGAGCATTTTGTCCCCATGTTTGTGACAATGAGATCTAGTATATTTTCTCCTCTCGTGGGAACAGTGACTAGCTGTTCCATGGCATTTGAATTTATGAACTCTGACCAGCTAATGTTATTCACTGTTATAATTTTCACTGAAAGAGATGTTCGCTTTAACAAACATTTGCTGTTTTCATCTCACTGACTAGAGGTTTGTAGAATTCAGCTTTCAATGTTTTAACATAGACCCTAGTTAAACACATTATTTTTGATTAACTTTATCCTAAACGTCAGGAAAATGGACCACCATCTCTATTACTAATTTGCTTGATTTTACCCAGAAATGACAAAAATAATTTGTTATAGATTAGTTTTACTTGGATTTTTGGTATTTATAGATTGATTTCTGTACAATATATTGCCATTAGTTTGTTTTTTTTTTTTTTGGTTTTGGTACATGCTATTTTTTCTGGGGTTTGGTTATGTAGTATCCTTCTGCAATTAAAATTTGTTCTACATAGGCAAATCTGACCATAACAATCAGAATGGAATAGATACCATCTCTTTAGTTTATTTTACTATATGGATTTTCAGTTAAAAATTCTAATTGCCCTCCAAAATTTACAAGTATTTTCAGTCATCCATAATGTAATTATGACCTGTTTTGGCTTTCTGGAGTTATTACTGTTAGTACAATCTTGAGAATTTGTCTGAACAGTAGTTACAACTGTTACATTTTTTGGCATCATAAAGTGTCGCAATAAGCCTAAACTGATTCAGGTGGTGGGTGGGTTTCCCTCCAAAAAGGGAAATGCGCATAAGGGCAGTTCTTCAGGTTCCCTCCAAAAAAAGAGAATGCCCATCCAAAAAAGGGAACACCCATAGGAACAGACCTCAATGGTACACACTATTTTTTTTGTAATAAACAAACACAGCTGAACCTTCTTGACTCTTAACAGCACTCAACTACCTCCAATAAAGATAAGACAAAAGAGGAACTGGCACCTGTATTTTGCTTCTCTTTTAATTTATTTTGGTTTTGCTTTTATTCACTTTGTCCATTTAATTTTGCTTTGATTTTTGGATTGCTTGATTTTTTATTTACTGAGTGCAGTATTTGTCAGTCTCTACAGGCAGTATAAGTTTTTTAAGGGATTTAACTTCATGCAGCAGTGACTTCCAGAGGATTCTTTCCATTGGGAGGGATCAGACTTCTAGTTTGGAGACAATCACTGAGGATCCCTACTGACAAAAGAAGTGGTGTCTTCTTACTCACTAGTAGGGTTATCGCCTCTTCTCATTACTTTTGTGATTGACTCAGCTCATACAGAGGATGAACAGGCACTTCTAGAGATATATCAATATTACCAGGTCAGACCTTTTTTGTTAGTTTTAATTTATACCACATCACTGTGGTATTGTTGGTGAAAGCTTACAGAGGCCTGGGATAAAAGAAGAAATGAAAAGCCCAAAGAGCAGGAAGCAGTGCCCTCATCTCCTTTATATTAATGTGATCTGACCTCTGATGAAGAGGCCAAAGACCCTAAGCCTTGAGACAATCAAAGGAAGTCCCCCATCCCCTGTATGAGGCATCTGTAAAGAGTTCTTGAGTTGGGGCTAGAGCCTGAAAAGGAAGCCCTGGGATGATAGAAAATTGATGAATCCACCACTGATACTTGAATTTGAGACAAGGAAGAAAGGGGACTGGGAACTCCAGAGGGTGATAATGTTGAAGCCGCACTGACTTCAGGTACCACTGCAATTTCTCATATGGAGCCTGGCCAGAAGAATCATGGGAATGGTGGAAGCCATGAATCTGAGGACCATGAGAAAGTCCCTGGCTAGAAAAAGGCAAAAAGAGACAGGACCTAGGGGGCAGGCAGAGATGCCAGCATTGGGATAGTCTGGATCCTACAACCAACGAAAATATGATCATGAGAAGAGATCAGAGCTGATTTTTGAAAGTTTAGGGTGAACTACAGACTCTGCAACAGGGAAATAGTAAACTGGAGATTCATTTAAGCTTCCTCCTTGGGGAGGAAGATTGAATGTGCAGTTTGCCCAGATAAGGCAAGATCTAAACCCCTCTCATCCTGAAAAAGGTAGTGACAGGAATGAGGAAATTGGTAAATAGTCTTGGGGCAGTAGAGAGGCCAAAGGGCAAAACAGAGAACTGAAAATGGAAGTAAACAGAGAAATGCAAAACATTTCATGAAAAGGGATGGATGGGGATATGAAGGTAGATATCCTTGAGATGTAGAGAGATGAGAAAGGCCTGGAGAGGAAGAAGGGGAAATAAGGTTTGAAGAGATAACATCCAAAAGTAAGGAACCTTGAGAAAGGTGTTAAGCTGTGAAATGTCCAGAACTGGTCTCCAAGTGCCCCCTTCCTGGGAACCAAAAACATTCTGGAATAAAAAACCCTCATTACCTGGGCAGCTGGTACAGCTTGAATGGTGCCCTGAAGCAGAAGAGAATGAAACACCTCTGGAAAAAAGGAAGCTGCCCCCAAGGAGGTTCAGGGATGCCCAAAAAGGGAGGAATGGATTTCCAAACCACAAAATATGATTGGCAGATAATAGACAGAACCCAAGAGTCTCTTGGGAATCTTAATTAATTTGGAAGGAACAGGAAAAGATGGAGGGACAAGGGAGCAGGAACTTGGCCAAGGGAAAAGAGAAGCAAATTTTTAAATGCAACCTTGTTAATCCTGAAAAGTAGGTTTGTGGGATGTAGGGGTTTTAGTAAACTTAGCAGGGGGCACACATCTAGAACAGAACCCTTTTTCCTTTGGGTGGATGGAGAGACTGCCTGTGCACAAAAGCAGATTTGGAGGAGTAATTCCTACGAAACTTAGAAATAAGAGAAACAAAAATATGTTTCAACTTCTGCAAGGCTTTACCTTTATCCTGGAGTGACTTAAAAAGTTCAGCAGCAGCAGTACCAAAAAGATTTTTTTATTATCTCAAGGAGCTTCCAGTAGTTTGGCCTTAATGTCATCAGGCAAAGCCTGAAGAGGAGTCCAGGAGAAGTGTCTCATAACAGAACCTAATGAGGCAGTCCAGGAGGAAGCATCAAATGCTTCATAACTGCATTTAATAGAATGATGGCAACTTGAGAGGTGGAACCCAACAAGGAAAGGGCAGAAGCCTTCCCTTCAGAGTCAGGAGATTGGAAATTGCCTGAGAAAGGAGAGCGAAAATATACTTGGTCATATGTGTTTGGTAATTAATGGCCCTAAAAGATAAAGTGATAGCAGTATAAATCTTTTTGCCCAGCCTCTACATTGCCCTACTATCCTTGTCTGATGGAAGCAGCTTGGTAGAGGGCAACAGCTTGGAGGGCTTGTCAGAAGAGACACTACAGGAGGATCAGCAGAAGAGCATTTATACAAAAATTTACAGTAATCAGGAACCTTGTGAAATCTGTTTGGTTTCTTGGGAGCTGGGGGCTAAGAATCAGAGGCCACAGAACCTGCTGAAAAGGTATCCAGGAGGGTAGCCAGAACTGGTGGAATGGCAGAAGGCTTGGGAAACTCCATTTGAAGCAGCTCATAATACTTTTTCTGGATATCAGAAACTTGAGCGCAATCCCACTTAAAGAATTCCATCATATGGGTAACAGTGCCATGAAAGGAGAATTCTTCTAAATAGGACTCTAGACTGACAGAATCCTCTTCCTCTGAACAATAATCCAAGGGGGAAGGGATTTGAGAAGAGTAGACTAAGGACTCTTCCCCTGAATCCTGGCCCTCATCAGAGGAATCCAAGTCCCTAAGTCTTTTAAGTGGAGTGGAACACCAGGGAGGAGCAGGCACAGACACCCCTTGAGGAGGCTTTAAAGCCATTAATGCATTAAATACCCCTGAGTAAAATCATGCCATTCTCATTGGGGATCCTTAACTGCAGGGAAAATATGCTTGATTTTCTGCTTCTTTTTCTGTGGGATGTCTGTGCGAAACATGCTGGGCAGGTCAGACCCTTGGCAACACTCAACAAGCATAGTAGGGATCTCCTCCATCACCAAAGATCTGCAGAATCTCCTTCAGTACATAAGATATAATTATCCAAGGTTCCTCCTCAATGTCTGGAGCAGACATTTGTAAAGCCTCTGAGGATGTGTGAAAAATTGGACCAATGCTAGCCTCCAATGGGGTCGCAGCAGAGGAATCCAAAGCAACTACCAGACTATTCTCTGGGCTGTCACTGGTCTTGAGAGAGACATCCAGGAGAAGCTGGGCAGCAGCCTAAGGTTTGCCATTTTCTTGGCCAATGGCTGACAGGAAGACTTCACCATAGCACCTTGAGCCAATAGCTTAAGATGTTGATTTTCAAGGTAAATAGATGAGGAGCGACGACGATGTAGAGTCTTGGGGACAAAAACTTGGCAGACAGAACACTGTGAATGGTTGTGGGAAGCAACCAAACAGAAGAGACACTGATTGTGAAGGTCTTTATGTGGAATCTGCCTCCTACACTGACATTTTCCCTTTCCGGATGACATGAAACCAGCCAACACTAAATTAAAAAAGTAAGATAAGGAGAGACCCAGTGGGGCACTTATCTGAAAAAAGTCTCATTAACCAGGGCAGAAGAAAGGCATTCAGACCAACATTAATTGATGGCATTCAGACCAATGTTCGTTGATGGCGTTCAGACTGGGGGGCAAAGAAGTTTTGAATGTATGTGTCCATACATCATCTTTATGCTCTACACCTTGTGTGTGGAGTGTATGTTTGACATACAGCACCTGTAATTTTTAAAAACTTTGGTATACTGAACAGATGTTGGGCTATCCTTAGCAGGAGATCCCTTCTGTTAGGAATACTGCAACAGTTATATGGAATGGCATCTATTTACTACAGTTGTGTCTGCCCTTAGGAGTATCAGTGAATACTGCAAAGTCATATTTGGAGATATTGAAAAAACTAATATTCACAGGCTGCCATTTGGATATTGCAAAGGATCCTGCAATTACCCAGAGGAAGACATTCACTTCTCCAAAGCATGCAAGACTCATCTGCACTGGTGAGTACATACTCAAAAACCTTGTAGCTGGATATTCCTTTATTCTCCCTTTAACAACAGCTACAGTTAAGGGGGACACATCTGTCCTAGGATGGGGGCACTTTTTTGGGGTAGAAAGTTCAAGGAACACAGACTTTCCAAAAGGCCAATCTGCACATCAATGTATGTACTGGAAATGAGGGTTGTCCCCCTTGCATTGTGTACTACATTAACAAAGTGGCACCATATCATACCCCCTTTACGGAGAGGCAATGAGAGTGTGTGAATGAGCAATATCCTTACAATACCTCTTATAACACTGCACATCCTTGGTCAGATCAACTACCAAGTGGACAGGCTCAACAAATTTATCCTGATGTCCCACAAGTAGTCTCCCAAACAAACATGGCACAGATGATATTGCTTCAATTGGGGAAGCCTTGCTGTGACTTGTTTGCTTCCCCTTCTGACCCCAAGTGCAGTGATTTATTTGCCCTTATCTCTTCATAAGGACAGACTCCCTGGCAAGCCCTAGTTCATTAGTGTCCATGAGGACTTTTGTACACCTTCCTACCATGATCTCTGATCATGAGATCTCTACAGAAAAACTACATTATGTAGAGTAAAAGTGATCCTCATAGCTCCCATTCTGGTCTTGACAACTATGGCAACTCCTTCATTTAGCCTCATCTCAAGAAGAAACTTCTGCTTCTAGATCTTCTTTCACACTTGTCTAGCAGGCCTTACCCAGACATTCAATACCTACAATTAATTGCATGGTTTCACTTATTCCCTTGATGGTCGGGGATGGTTTGTAACCAGCAAGGGTGGCCCAAATCCTCACTGTGTCACAGAAACCTTCTACTAGGAGACTTTGTAGGGGCAAATAGAAAATCTCTTTCTGAAGGCAATTCAGTGGAGCGTAGTCCCCATCTCAGCTCCAGTACCCTCAGTCTTCCTCTTTCTCTCTTCCTTGTTCAATGTATGTTCCAGTTTTTTAAACATCTAACAGCAGTATTCAATTTTCAACAAGATTTTATTCTTTGGTCTTTGGCATAAGGTATGTAAGGCCTTACTAAAACAGACCTTTCTTTATTGACTCTGTATAAAAAACCCAGTTCCCCCTTGGGATCTTAACTTAGTTTTGGAGAACTGTATCCACCCCCATTTGAACCATACTGTTCAGCTGATCTGAAAATACCTTTCATCAAAAATTCCCTTAATGGCGATCATTCAGCAAAATGAGTTGCAGAGTTGCAAGCACTTTCCTGTCATCCTCTTTACTTGATCTTTCACAAAGATATGGTCACCATACAAAATAATCCTTCATTTATGTCTAAAATAGCTTCAAAAATTTATATTAATCAGGTTATTCATCTTTCTGTGTTTTCTCCTCAATATTCCAATAGAGGAGAGTACAACCTATGTTGTCTTGATATGCAGATATAATTCAAATTTTAATTGCAAGAAACAAAGCAACACAGAAAACATTATCAACTGTGCATTTCCTTTGTACTTGCAAAACTGAAACAAAGGGTGTCCAAAGCAACTTTGTCTAGATGGCTGTCGGACTGTGTATCCTTTGTATATCATTCCCCCAAGATTTGTCCATTTATGGGCTTCAATGAATTCTTTCACTCAACACTATCAACTGAATATAATTTCCAAATCAATGTCTTCCTTCAGGACCACCATACTCTATGGTATTCTGTCATGATGACACCAAAGATGTATGGCTGGGGACTGTGTCTCATGTACTAAAGTGGACAGGCTGGATAATCCATAATGCTGGATTTTGCATATCAACTTTAAGAAACTAATTTACTGACTTTCTTCAGATTGGTTCTGTGTGTGTCGCCTCTTCACTCCTTTCTGGGTCTTGTGCATTGGAGCTTGTTGACCATGGACAAATGATGGCAAAGTAAATTTGGACTGCCAAGAGAAGACTGATCCATTGTGGGAGTCCGGGGAGGAGCTTGAGTTTTGAGAAGAAGTCTGAATGCCAGAAGGGGACACCTGGCAGTGACTAGTCCCATGTACTGAAGTGTAAGAACATCAATTCCACTGTTAGCGCAAGCATTGTTCTGTGTAGTAATTCCAGCTGTGGATCTAGTTGCACATCTCATTGCTTTTCTGCTGCCTGTTGTGGCAAGGGTGCTCATTTATGTTACTACTTGCAGTAAACAGGATTTTGCCTGTTAACTTTGTCTAAAGACTGTTTTTTGTTCATTAGTTACACCTGTGAATTTTCCACGTGCAGAAATTTTGCAAATTGTTTTCTGAATTTTATCATTGATTAAAGCATGGTATAGTTTCTTCACATACTGTAATTTTTCCTTCTCTTTGCACATCACTGTCCTTTATTACACTGCTCTCTTTGACACTGCTTGAAAGCTATAAGAAATATTTTAATGAAACAGCAGGAAGCTATATCTAGGTATGAGAAACACCTAACTCCCCTTACCCCCTTTCACCATTCACTTCAGTGGGATCTCATTCTTTTGAGACCTATAAGCTTTTGGGTAAATGCTATAAGAATTTTGATGAGGGTTATTTACCTAAATGAACAACTGTTTTGTTTTCCAAGCTGTGATCTCCAAGCAGCATCCACTTGAAGATCTGTTTTACTTCTGGTGAGGAATGGTGATTACCAGTGTTAGTAATCACAACAGCAGGGATGCATGTGACAGGAGACATAACATTTTTAAACTTTCTCAGTTCCTTAGACCATGCCTTCCTTACCTTAGTAAATTTCCTCAGAGTTTCAGGACATGATTGTCTTATATTAATAAGTATTCATATGGTTTCAGGCCATACCCAGCTTACATTAATAAACTTTTCCAGGGTTTCAAGGCATGATTAGCTTTCATTACCAAACTCATCTTAGTATGAAATAACTAATGAGTTATAATAACATTGCAGGGTTTCAGACCATGTCCAGCTTACATTACTAAGCTTTCCCAGAGATTCAGGGTATGGTAGTCTTACATTAATAACTCTTACAAGGTTTTCATGCCCTACTCATGGTATTAAATTTTTCCAAGGCTTTGTCCATGGTCAGCTTTATATGTATTTGTTTTCTGGGGTAGAGCACTGATCTCCATGGACTCTTTATACACAGAGCAGGAGCAGTGTCTGGTTAAGTGAATTGCTCAGTCTTAAACTTAGGGAGGCTAAGGGAATCAAACCTTTGACCACTGGAAACAGCTCATTAACAGCTCCTTAAACCTCTAGGCCAACTGCCGACTTTTTTCCAGGGGTTCCAGAAAGTATACTTTCCCAAGGATTCAAGATATGCGAAGCTTTTAACAGTACTTCTACATGATTTCAGGACATGTCCAGCTTACATTAATAATTATTCCCACAGTTTCAGGCCATGAATTAAGTAGTGATGTTTCCCATTGTTTCAAGGCATGCCTAGTATACATTAGTAAACATTTCAAGGGTTTCAGTCCATGCTTGGCTTAAGTTAGTAGAATTCCTTATGGTTTTATGCCATGCCTGGCTTACATTAATAATCATCTTAAATTATGAAACTGCTCTAGGGTTTCAAGGGCTTCTACTGAAATGTTGGCACTCATAATGCCCAATGCTGACAAGCCAAAAAAAAAAAGTCTGAAAAGTCGGGAAAACATCAAATCTCTAAGATCACTCTCTCTCTCTCTCTCTCTCTCTATATATATATATATATATATATATATATTACATATCAGGAAGTGCAGATCTTGGACTTGGTGTGTGTATTATTTATTTATTGCCTTTTGCTTACTAGGATGATCTGGCTGAGCACTTAGGCCCATTTTTAGTGGAGGGCAGGTACAAAAAGCTCCATCAGAATTACAAAAATTACAAAGAATTTACAGAGAAACAAGAATCAGTTTCTTAACAGTAGAAATGGAGTTTCCAAAATAATCCAGTAGGTAATGCAATTAGGACAGATGTTAATACAATTTGATTTCTGTAGGAGTGTTATACAATAATAAACAGGTTGCATGTAGACATACAGTAGTATACAAATGTAATTTACAAAGGAGCAATGAAAAGCAATATCCAGTTATAAAAAAAGTTATGTACTCCCCATAATGTTCCATCTGTGTTGCCCATTTTCATTCTTCATCTGATGGGTTTGGATCTGAGACTCGGATCCAACTCAGGCACTTCTACCAGATCATCTGATCCTAAAACTCTCAAGCTCCTCCCTTTACCCATAATTACCCACCAAGATAACATATCTCAGAATGAGTTTGCTGCCCCTAGGTAATGGAAAAACAGAGGTAGAACAGAAAAAGGAAAGCTGGACCTCAAACAAGAAACAGAGGTTCCTATACAACTCTTAAATCTCTTCAGAAGCAAAAAAGGAGGGGACAAGTGAGCAGGGAGTTGAGGAAGAATAAAAATGGACAACACAGATGGAATGTTATGATGAGTACATAACTTTTTTTAATCTGGTGTCAGTTTCATTCATTCCTCAACTGATGGGACAGAATCCTCAACTACTGAAACCCTGAGAAGCCGTTATGGAAGGATATTCCAGAGCACTCTCAGTTCCTTGAAATCAAATCTAACTTGTAATGAGTGATGAAGGTGTGTGGATTAGCCCAGGTTGCAACTGCACAAATATCATCTAATGAAGCTCTGGACCAAAAGGCTGAAGAAACCACCATATATTTTGTGGAATGAGACCTAGGAGGTTTTGATGAGGATAAATCCAATTTACCATAGACAAAGGTTCTAAAATCAGTCAACCATTTGGCCATTGTAACTTTAGAAACTGGATTGCCTAATCTGATAGGAGAAAAGAAAATGAATAACTGGTCACTCTTCCTAAATTTTTTGGTTCTATGAAGGTAGAAACAAAGTTGTCTGTGCACATCCATCAGATGTAACATGTCCTCTCCCTTGTCTGAAAAAAGTGGAAAGAAAACTGGGAGATTAATCCATCCACCCTCAACCCTTTTTCACATTTTTCACATGGGATCAGGGTGTCATGCAGTGCCAATCATCACAAGCCAAGGGTTTACGCCGCCAGGTGGCTAGCCCTTCTGTGGTAATTCATTCATACCATGCATTCATTCTCACCTATGGCCAATTTAGAGTGTCTAATCCACCTACTGCATGTCTTTGGCATGTGGGAGGAAACCAGAGCACCCAGATGAAACCCATGTGACCACAGGGAGGACATGCAGACTCCACATAGAAGGCACTTCAGCTGAGAATTGAGCCAGCGAACCTCTTGCTGTGAGGTGACAGTGCTAACCACTGCACTACTGTGGCCATCCCACAACTGGGGGATTAATGACTTAGTTAATATTTGACTCAGAAGCCACCTTTCATCAAAAAAGAAGGGTTACTTCTCAAAGACACACTGCCTTTATGAAAAATTAGATAAGAATGTTTTGAAGACAGAGTATGGAGTTCAGATACCCTTCTAGCTGAAGAGGAGAATCTTTTAATGGAGGTCTAAGCAAAAAAAAAAAAAAAAAAAAAAACTCCCTTGACAAAAGGCCTTGCATAACTTAGAAGAGGCTAATGTAGATTTGTTTTCACCCATGTGGAAGTACAGATGGCAGCCAACTGGACTCTTAGTAGTTGAGAAACTAGCTCCTTCATTAAAGATTGAAGCTAAGAACTCAAGGATCATTGACATAGGAACTGAAAAAAGGGTACAGATCTTTGCTATGAGCCCAGAAGATAAATCTTTTCCATTTACCCTTATAAGTCTTTCCAGTAGAGGTGTTCTGGGAAGATAAAAATAAGCAGCAGACCAGGGAAGAGATTGTGAGCTATCTAGCAATCAGTGGAACTGGAGAAACCATGAGGTCAACTTGAGGCCTGCAATATCTGGTTGAGACATGCCTGTCAGGTGAGACAGGAGGTCTGGAGATGGATACAGAATCCAAGCTGGCTGTAGAAGATGAGGTCAGAGAAACAGGAACCAAATATGATGAGGACAACTGTACTGCTTTGAGTAGAAACTTGGGGATTAGTGGCAAGGGAGGAAATGCATAAAGGAGACTGGAGGGACAATCGTGAACCAGAGCATCACTCGATAACACCCCCAGTAGAGGGATCAGAGCAAAAAAAACCTGCTCCATTTGTTGATGATGTGAGAGGCAAATAGATTGAAGCATGACTGGCTCCATTGACAGAAAATTTTCTCCACCAAATTGACATTAAAAGACCACCCATAAGGCATCAGAATGGACTTATTTAGTTTTTCTATTACGTTGGTTTTCCCCTGGGACGTACATTGCATGATTGGAAGAGATTGACCACTGTCATAATCTCATAGCTTCTTGGCAAAGAGGGTAAGATCTGCTTCCCCTTTGTTTTTTATGTAGTAGGCTACCAACATACTGTCCATCTGTATCACAATTGTCCCAGATGGGAGGATATCTTGAAAGTCCTGCAATGCTAGGAGGACAGCCCTTATGTCCAGGACATTGATATGTATCTTGGCCTCTTTGGGGGACCACGTACCTTGAACTGTCTTTCCCAAGTAGTTCCCCCCCACCCAAGCTGAAAGGCAGATGTGGTTACTGTGGCCTTGGAAAGGGAAGAATAAGTGGATGGTCTTCGCAGAGCAGATTTGAATGTATCCATTAAAGAAGATATCTTTTGCAAGCTCATGTGATTTTGATTGTAGCAGATAATGGATGTTGAAGAATGGACTATTAAATAAACAGAGTCCATTGCACTATTTTCATGAGGAACCAGGCCAGGGGGAACAAGAGTAACATTAACTGAGCTGGAAGGTAAGAATTTTCATTCACTTTCTTGACTTGGGACCTCAGTGTATTTATTCAAGTAAGGGGAAGAGAGGCTATCTAACTGACTGTTGAGATGAGCATCTATGAACTCCAGACTCTGTGTAGGTGTCAGCTGAGATTTGTTGAATTGACCATTATTCCTAGATGAGAACGCAAGTGGAGCAAGTAGTCAATTTCCTGAAGACATCATTGCCTGGTTGGGGCAGTCAAGAGTCAGTCATCTAGATATGGAAACATCCAGAATCCCAGCAGTCTCAAGTGAGCTGCTACCACTGCCATGCATTTGGTGAACATCCTAGGTGCTGTGGTGAGACAAAAGGCCAGTGCTCTGAACTGGCAATGACTGGCTCACAGCCAGAAGTGTAGTTATGCCCTGGAGCACCTGTTCATTTTGATGTGATAGTATGCATCGTGAGGATCTATCGAATACATCTTGTCGTCCTTTTGCAGCAGAGGCAAAATGGACTGAACCATGACCATCCAAAACTTTGTATACTAAACAAACTGGTTTAACTTGCTGAGTGGAACATCAGGGATTTTCTTCATAAGTGTATGAGGGGCTAGGGAAAATGGTATGGTCTAAACTTTGTATATAATCCTCTGCACCTATGAATCTTTTGTGATAGATAGCCAGGCTCTCTGGTATGGGGATAAATTACCCCTGACTGCCTCCAGAGTGGGACAGGTGGATATCCCTTCAGGAGTGCTCTCAGGGCGTATCTGAGAAAGATTTTCTAAAGCCCTGGTTCTGTGGAGCACCTCTGCTGCAAGGACAGTGTCTTCCATTCAAGTTCCTCATCTGCCCCTAAGGGAACTATCTCCATGTGAATCCTGGAAGGGGCCCCTGGGACTTAAACCACATAATTCTGCCACCTCACTGATTTCTAGAGAAGGGTCTTTGAGGGGTAGAAAAATGTACACCAACAGCAGACAGGGTCTTTCCCTCTTGTTCACACCTGGAGAGTGTGCCTTTAACCTTAGGGCCAAGCAGAGAAGATCTGTCAAAGGGAGCACTGATAAAGACTTAAATGGTTCCACAAAATCACATAAGTGCATCCAGGCACATCTGATGGCTATGCCTGAACCTGCCACTCATGAGATACCTTCCGCAGAATGGGAGATCAACCTCATGGACACATTTGAGATATATTGGGGGGGGGGGTGGCCAGCTGCAAGGAGATTCTTTTTCCATCCTCAGAAGACATGGACCCTGTGAGGCTGCCAACCCAGCTAGCTGGTATTTTGTAAATAATTCTATGTTATTTGTAAATATTAATATGATCCACAGGTTTGTCTTACAAATGTAAGAGAACTATATGTTATGTGGATATTAAACTACGTGTGTTGAACTGTATGTTGTGTACTGAGCTTCAAGAATGTAACCACAGTGTACTCTGCTGGAAAAGAACAGAAGTGTATGTAAAGTATATTAATAGTAGAAGTTGGAACATACAGAACTAACTTGCAAAACTCTAAAAAAATAAGTTGACAAGTAAAGAATTTTGCGATTGTGTTTACCTCAGCAGGAAGACAGGATGTCTACAGCTAGACGTTCTTTCTATTGTCTGGAAACAGAAATAATTACAGGTTTCAAATGTAAAAGTGTTTAACCATTTTATTACTTACAGTTCTAGGCAAACATCTGAGAGAGAAGTATTTCTGACAAAGAGGTGCTAACTTTTAAGTTTCTGTTAGTCTGGGAACTGAAGGCAGAGGTGACAGAGTGATGTCATCCAGCTGACCCAACAGTAATGTTTGATATACATTTGGAAACCCTCTCAGAGAATGTGCATTTTGTATTTGTCTTTGAAGCTACAAAACATCCTCTCCATTCAGCACTTATCTGTATTTACCTTGACCTGTAGGTTATTTAGAACATAGTTTCTCTTGGAGATAGTAAAGATTAGTTTAGAGGTGTTTTGTATTTATGTGAGACTGTCCTGCAATGTTGTTTTAAAATATTTCCTGTGATTCTGCACTCTGTTGTCATTGTATTAAGTATTGCCTTTTTCTTTTATTATTTATTATTAAATATATCTAACCCTTTTAATTGTGGCTGATTTGTTTAGAGATATTTAAACTCTTAGTGTACTTGCATATGTATTTAGTGACACTGTATAGGCCACTCCAATAGCCTTAAAGTCTTGGTTACACTTACCATTTGGATAATAGTAACATTACAGAGTAGAATTGGTCACCCTTTGGGAAGGGCCTTATAGTAGCTGATAAGCAGTGGTTGGTGGCAGCTTATACCTTATAGTCTGAGCAGAAGGGGGTATAGCTATTGAACCTATACTAGCCTTCCCCAGGAGTGTATGTGTTTGTATATAAATCAGATCTCAAAGTGTGCGTGCGTGTGTGTGTGTGTGTGTGTGTGTGTGTGTGTGTGTGTGTGTGTGTGTGTGTGTGTGTGTGTGTGTGTGTGTGTAAGCTACTTGGGCAGGGACACAAAGCACTGGTTGGACAGAGAGGGTGCTGGAGGCTTTAGCTTGACCACTCAGTTGAGATCTTAACTCTATAGCTGTGCCAGTGGGGAGTCTTACTGGGGATCTGGAGCGAGAGGGAGAAACCAGCCCCAGACTGAGTGTGATCTCTGTGTGTCTTAAGGGAAATTGTACTGTGCACATCCCACACTGGTGCTAGTGGTGAGGATTGAGGCTTCTTGATTACTGGGCCAGGGCAGGGGCTTCACAGACCAAGAAAAAGATTTGATAAACTCCTTGATCAAATCTCCCTGCAGTCCCATAAAATGTGCCAAGTAATTCAGTGACCTAAATGCAAAGGTTGCTGAAGTATAAACATGCTTCCTAAATCTGTCCAGTGTCCTAGACTCTCTACTAGGGGGAATGGACAAAAGAACTCTACTGTGCTAGTTCTATGGCATCAACATGTATTCCCTTGCTCCAGTGTGCACAGTCTTTGGGGGAGGCAAGAATTTTATTCAGTCTTTTTGGTATTGACTCAACAATGTCCAGCTCCTTCCATACCCACCAAGAGACTAAGTGAATGAGCTCATCAGCTGGGAGGGTCACCCAAAAAGCAGATGGGCCAGACCCAAAGGTCTCCAGGATCACCGAATCCTCCTGGAAGGGGGTATTGGAAAACCAATGACCTTTTTGTTTCAACAGCTCTAGGATATCTCCAAAGGAGATATCAGCAGATGGTGGTCTGGGGGACCCCTACCCTCATTATAATCAGTGTCTTTTGTGAGAGATCCTGAGAGGGAATCTAAGTGCCTCCTCTTGCCCATCCTTTTTCAAGGAACTTCCTCAATGGAATGGGCTGGGGAAGTGTCAAAAGAGATAACAGTGCCCTGATGGACTGACTGTGGGCTCTTTTGGGCTCACTGTCCCAGTGGAAGAGATGGTCAAGGTTTGGAAGAGAGAATTTTATAAGGCAGAGTTGTGGGTTCTGATGTGGTTGGGATGTCTCTTCTCTAGAGATGGAAAATAAACATCTCCACAACCTTGAAAGTAGAATGCCTAGAAGCAACAGAGTCAACAGTTCTGAAGCTGGAACTTCTCAGATCATTGGCACTTGCAACCCCATCAGCTGTCCACCTGAGGAATGAGTTGGACCTGAGTTATCCAGCTGTGAGTCTGTGAGAGAAGAGATGGCTCCAAAAGTTTCGGAGTGAACTCTAAGCCCCTGGATCTGGTGATGATGCTTCAGATCCGAGAGTCCTCTGGCTCCAATACACTGTGTGCTGGTTGGCTCAGGAGAACCATTAGAGTTGAAGAGCAAAGCATCTTCAGATCTGAAGTAGACACCCCCAGGGATCTCAGATCTGCTTGCTTGGAAACAGCAGGACAGACTGGAGAAGGAGCTACCAGAGGGGAAGTGGACAGACAATGGCTCCCAGGCCCAGAAGGGGTCTGAGCAGGGAGAACACCCATCTGTATCTGTATTCTGAGGAACTTCCTCATCATTCTGTCCATGTCTTCTTTTGAGAGGATTCAGGAGGATTGTAGAGAGGATGTAGTGGAAGGAGGCCTAGAAAGCCTTTGAGGCGAGTCCTCTAGGAAAGGAGGGGGAGCCTGGATGGAATCAGATCTGACAGAAGTGGTGGGGTACGGATCTGAGGAGACCTTGATTTTTGAGTTGTCAGATCCAGCACTGATGGATTCAACATTTTATGAATCTTTGTAGGAAGTTCTACTGAAGGAGCCAAAGCTGAAGTTGAGGATCAAGTCTGGAGACCTTTTATGGGACTACTTGTCATAATACTGTCAACTTTAGATTTCTTTAAAGGAGGTCTGAGCCCCTGCCACTGAAGAGGAAGATGTAGAGGGCAAGAGTCCCTGCAGAACTAATTTGTTCTTGCGGTCAGTCAAGGCCCTAGAATTAAATCCGGAGAAAGCGGCACAGTCAACATCAAAATGTGCTGGACTCAGACAATGCACACATTCCCTGTGAGCATCAGAATTTGGGATCTTGTACCCACAGGAAATACACTTTTAAACTCAGAGCATGTGTCTGACATATTAAAACTGCTGCCAACAATATGCAAAGCAACACAAAAGGGTACTAAGCAATATTACCTTAGCAAGAGCTATATTTACTGTTAAACTGTGATGTGCACTGTAGGATGCTTTAGCTGCAAACTTGGCTATTTTGTTAAAGCTGCCTAAAATTTATTCAGTAGGGTGGCTTGAATGTTGGTTAATATGGGTGATGTATAGAGAAGGGAGGGGAGAAGGTAGGATGATGCTAAGGATTTTCTTGATGAGTCTGTGAGGTAGGGTTTGTTTCAGTAGAAGAAGCCCAGTTCTGATGAGTTTTATTAATGGGCTGGGTGATATGCAAGTCAAATTTTAGGTTATTGCCTATTACGATTCTTAGTGGTTTAGTATTTGTTACAATTTCTGTGGTAGTATTGTTTGCTTAAATAATGTTAAAGGGTGGACTGGTTGTTGAAAGTGATCTGGGTGTGAAAAACATTATTTTATTTATTTATTTTTTTAGGCATTTGGGATTACCTAATGAGCCTTTAGCCATAATTCTATAGAACTGAATGAGTTTTGAATCATTTGTTGAGGTAGAGGACGGATTGAGGCTGAGGACATGATGGTGGCATTGCTGGCATAATGGACTAAGGTGGCAAGTTTGCTGGCTTTGTGCAGGTTGTTTTGTGAAATATTGAAAGGTACTGGGCCTAGAATTGACCCTCATGGTACACCAACAGACATTATGAGGAAGGGTGATAAGTCCTGATGCCATTTTATGGCCTGTTGTTTGTTGGAGAGATCCTACTCATGCCCACGAAGTCTAAGATCTGCAGACAGAAACATTCTTACAGTAAACAAAGCTAACAACACTCATGGTGAAGCCCTATTCTCAAATCAAATAGCCAAATTATGGAACTCTCTACCCCACAGCCTCCAAAACACACCTGAATCTACCAGTTTTAAACAACTACTATTTGAACATCAATCCAAAAACTGGCATTGCTCCTGTGCCAAACCTGACAAGGTATCTGTAATGCTGTTAATGCACTGCCCACTCCTTATCTCATTTTCTCCCTTTCCTCAGTCTTTATCACAACTCAAAAATATATATAAAGGAAATCTAATTTGGTCATAACTATTATTTAATATGTACACACTACTAACTTTATTTTTTTATCACAGTGACCTTCACTGAAATGCTTCTGTTTTTCTTTTTGAGCTTGTATCTACTAGAAAACTGTACTGAATAAAGTTTTGTATAGACTAACTAGAAAATATGTATTCTGCATCTTATTGTATGTATACTTTTGTAGTATCTAATTATTGTATATTGCTTGTATTTCTGTGGAGCTTTTCTCCCCGGGCCTCTGCTGAAAATGGGCTTCTGGCCCAGTTGGACTTTCCCAGTAAACAAATTTAAATAAATAAATGAATGAGTGAATAACTACAGAACCAAGTAGCAGCTGAATAAGAGTGATAGGGAAGATAGTTTATTGATTAGGAATAGGTGGGATACTGTGTCAAATGCTGTTGACAGATCCGGAAACAGGGACAATATTAGGTTACCATTGTTTCTGTTAGTATTTGTGGTTTCTAAGAAACTAAGCAGAACTGTTGTGCTGTGGTGTGGTTGAATGTCATGTTGTATGGGGAGAGTAGTTTGTTGTTTATGAGATGGGTTAGGAGTTAGGAGTATATGCATCTTTCTAAGAGTTTGGTCAGAGGGGAGAAAACTGCAATGGGGTGGTAGTTGGAGAGGTCTGTGGCTGACCAACTTTTGTGAATGTGATTTTTTCCAGATAGTGGGCACACAGTTTTCTGTGATAGTTCTATTCATGAGTATTGAGATGGAGTATGCTAGAAAATCAACAGCTAACTTAAGGTACTTGAGTGGGAGTTTGTAAGCAGATGGTATAGTGGTTTTCAGTTTTTGAAGGTAATTTTTGATAGCTGAGGTAGGTATTTGGTGTAAAAAAAAAAGAGAGGGGTATTGTTGGTAGGGACAGAGAGATGGGAGGGTGGATTAGCTTCTAGATAGAGAACAGACTGAATGAAGTATGTCTTGAGTTGGGTGACTATGGGGTGTGGGTCATTTGTGGTAGGAGATTGGGTGGTTATTTGGTCAGGGTGTAGTAGAGTTTTATGGTTGTCCAGAAGTGCCTGTTGACATAATAGTTTGACCCGTTGTTTACATCAATATCTAAGTTGTCTAAAATTTTGCCACCCTTATTGTGTTCTGTCCATATACCATGTCTTCCAGGCTTTGTCTCTATTTAGCATGAACTGTTTGGTTTCTTTGTGGAGCCATGGAACAGGGTTACTTGTGGTTCTTTTGTTCTTATAGGAACTAACTCATTTAGTATGTTAAGGTGTGTTTTATTGAAATAGGTAACAGCATCTTCTACTGGTGTTTTTTTAGAGTATTCCAGTTGTAGTGAGAGAGGTGGTTTATAAAGTTATGTTTGTTAAAAAGAGAGTCTATATATTTGTTTTAATGCTGCATGTTTGGGGGTGTGATTAGTTTGTTTTGTAATAAATGTGGGGAGATGGTCACTGGTGTTTTCTGCGAGACAGCCAAAGGTGTTTGTTTTGAGGGTGAGGTGGTAAGGATCCAGTCTAGTAGTAAGTGCTTGTTGCTCTGTTCGTAAATTCTAGTGGGTGAGGTGAATACTCAAGTGAAGTTGAATAGATTAATAGAGAGAGTAGGTGGGAGTCAGTGTTTGCAACTAAATAGTCTGTATTCACATTCCCAAGTATAATAGTTTTTGTTATTTACAGTAGTGGAAAACCACTGAAGGAGGTCTTCAAGAATGGGAATGTTGTTACGTGGAGGAATATATATAAGGCATCAATTCAAATAGCATTGTGCTTGTTCAGGTGTAGGAGGGTAACAAATATTTCTGTGTTGGGATAGCTGGGGTAACTCACTGGATATCTGGTGATGTTTAGTGTATTTTTAAAAAGTATTACAAACCCCTTTGGTTTTTTTGTGTACTCTGTCATTTCATATTATATTGCATCCTGGGGGAAGAATGTATTTATCTTTAGTGTTTGGTTTTAGCCAAGTTTCAGTGATGTTTAATATGTCTGGGTTGTGTGCTGCAATGCATGCATGGAGATGTGGAATTTTGTTATAGATGCTTCTGATGTTTGTGTGTATTAATAGTAGGTTGTGATTAGAATTAGTGGGTAGGTTTGTATCAAAGTCTGCTTTTCAGTCATTCAGTCTCTCTGTTTTGGGACTCTCCCTAGTGGGTCCTGACATTTCAAATGATTACCATTTCGGTCATGCCCAGCTTATACTGATAATTTTTCCTGGGGTTTCAGACCACATCTCACTTATTTGCTAACTTTCACTGGATTTCAGTTCACGCCCATCCTACATTCATATACTATGGTTTCACTCTATTCCCAAGTTGCTACAGCATCTAGCAACATTGATAGATCCAGCACTGTAGAAAATGTATGGCTGGCAGTCTTAATGAAGTTCTAACAAAGTTACTGTAAGATGATTTAGTATCAGAGTAATATGTTTAAAAGTGATGCAGTAGACCTGGTCTTCTTCCAGGGATTCCAGAAATAAACATAAAAAAAATCCTGCAGTGATAAAGTCACTGAATATATTTGCTCAAACTTTCTCATAATTATGTATATTACAGATGTTAAATGGACAGGTTTAACATGTACTTACCTCATTACTGGTCTTAACATAAGAGTTTCAGTGCCCTGGGAGATGTCCATATCCCACACTGACTGCATTGTCCACAGCTTGATACTAGGCCACTGAAACCAAAAGAAATGTGCATTAGTCAGCAGCTGCATGCTTTAGGTAAAGCTGCTTGATTTGTTTTCTTGTTTATCAGGAAAGCAGCAATCTCTCTGCAAACCTACAAAGAAGTGATTGTTGAATTTGGAAGCTGGTACTTTGATTAGCTCAGCCTAAGTCTGCATCACTAGAATTAAAAAGCGCATTCTGGAATTCAGAGTGCCTTTACAGTCTCCCCACTTTTCTTCTATTTTTTTTCAGATCCTGTGGGAGCAAAGGTAGGTCCTTATATTATCCTTTGTATAGTTCTACTTCTCTACTAATTCCACTCCAGGTTCTGCCAGTGGTATTGACAGTAAGAACAGCAGCCTGGGTACCAATTCATGCTGTGGCTGGGAATTTTCTGTTGCCTGTAATTGAGGGGACGTGAACAATTTGCCTCCAGCACAGGTTGGATATACAGTCAGTTTTCAGTATACTTTTGACATGTTTGGAGTGTCAGCATCATGCCTTCCCCAGTTCATTTCAGGACTTGCTCAAGTCTGACACCAAGCCCTCACAAGGGATGTTCTATGGCTAAAAATATCTATACCCCTTCCCCAAACTGAGTGACAGGAATTGACCTCTGAAGACCTGATCCAAAGCATCTGGTCTTTGTATCCTGGATCTGCTAGTTGAACCTGTATAGCTGCTGATGTTGACTGGTGCCCTGCAATTGTACCAGTAAGCTGGACCCTCAAGAAAACGTAGTGCCTGAGATCAGCACTAAAGCTTAATTACCTAAAATTGAAGGCCTACTGGAAACATTTACTACTGGAAACAAGACAATCTTTGTTATTGATATTTTAATTCAGTTTAGGTGTTTTGTTCTCACAGTTTGCAATTATTTTATATCTATTATTTTTACATTGCCTTTTAATAAACCTTTGAATCTCCTTTCAAGAGAAACTGCCAGTTCAGTAGTCCACTCATTGCTTAGCTCTTCATGATATATTCATTGTACTGGAATATGATAAATTGTTTTGTAACATAAAATAGTAAAGCATGACAAAGACTTTCCCTGGGATTCAAGAAGCTCAGCACAAGGACGGTTTTAGCCTTGCACTGAGCATCCTCACTACAGATAGTGCAGCAGCACCATATGAATATGTATGAGGGTGCGCCGCTGCACCCACAACGTGCACAGGAAACATGTGCGAGTGCAGGGGGCGTGTACAAGTGCTCTATGGAGGTGTAAACATACCCATAGTTGCAAAACCTACTATGCCTACTAGTAGAGCCCGCCTTTAATACTAAGTCAGTAATTCAGTGTCCATGGATGCCAAAATGTATGCTAAGCATACAAGAGTGTCCACGAACAGCGAAATAAAATTGAAGCAGTAAACACACAAGCACGTAGTGGAATGTTGAGCCCTGTCCCTAGAACTTTCACAATTAGATTCCCCGTGTCCCTATTATACATTTGAATTGCTGCAGTACCAAAGTTGTAAGCAAAGCGCAGCATGTTTTTGCATCGCTGCCCTCCGCCAAGCGTAGCTTACACATCAGATTCATTCAGATAGAGAAAAACATGCAGAATCAATGTAAATGTCAATAGTGTAGTGTTTAGAGCATCCACCTAACAAACAGACATTCACGGTTCAAGCCCAACAATACCACATATCATTTTCCATGTGGAATGAATGTCATTTTGCTGTAAAACCAACATGAGTATCGCATGAGATATTTAACTTAAATATCATTCAAGCAAAGTGGCACTGCCATAATGAATAAGGCACTAGTAAGCAGGTGTAACCACAAATAAACAGCAGTAAACACATATAAGTACCAGTAAGCAAGTCTGAGTTTGCTTGAGCGGGTGTAAGCAATGCCCAGCATAGGAAATATATATATGTACAGATATATAAGATATATATATATATATATATATATATATATATATATATATATATATATATATATATATATATATATGAAGAAAGAATGATGTAACAATAAAGCATACAAAAGGAATGAGAATGGAATCAACAGCAACTCCAGTATTATATAGCACTATCAGCGTATGTCATATCAAGCTGGGCAGGAGTGAGCAAAACACTGCTACTCACACCACAGGCAAGATATCACCAGTGGGAGTAACATTGTTGATCTGCTAAGTCTACTTTACACACAGAAGGTAGTCCCTGGAGGGACTACCCAAAAATTGATTGGTTATTTGGCCATCCAACCATTACACAAGCAAGGGCAGGTATGTTCAAGGACTAAATGGTGGGAGAGCCTGAGAATACATGGGTTGGGACAGCATATGTGTAGGGCCCCTAATGCTCGGGAGAGGGCAATGTGTGGAGGTGTGTCATGGCTGCGATAACAACTGACAATGGATGATATGCGTGTATGTTGAACTCGGGTGGGGTGGAGGAACTATGGATATGAAATTATGGAGCCATGTGTGCCAGGGTTGGATGGGCTGGTTCTAATTGGACCACCCCATGGAGGTCAGCGAGTTCGTTATAAATATATATGCATACACACATGCAGACATCAATATGTAGAAGTGCATTCTCTGTAACACATTCATTCCATTTGCAGACATAAATAACATGAATGTGCCCTTACAAACCTCGACAGTAGATAGAATAATAGGTTGTGCATAAGAGGGAAGGGACGAAACTGCTAAAACGCAAAAGTGTGTACAATGTCCGAAGTCAGTGCTGTGCTGAAAAAAATCAAATGTGAGGACTTTCCCACACATGGAATCATTCCTGTGATCTGCCTGCTACGGCAACGCCAATTACTAAAACGGTATATTTGTAAAAAATATACACCGAACACATACATAATTAGGCTCTCATGTGTAACGTGTGCGTTACCAAATAGTCATACTTATTAATTTATTGTAGTGTCATGTTAATGGGAGTAAGGATATAATGAAGTATAGAGTCTAATCGACATAAACACATGTGTGTCCCATGTGGGACAACCCGAAAAGTTTGAATTGTGTCCTTTTGGTCACTCATGTCACCAATGTTTGTGGACTAAACGTTTGGGAGTTCTGAGGATACGTGGAGTGATGCAACTGAAGGGATGGGTCTATAGGAGTAGGGAGTGGTCAATGTGTAGTGGTGTGGATACACCGCGAATCCAACTGGAGAATGGATGGCTGCACTGTTAGGGAGGCGTTGGGGTGGGTGTTTGGGGAACCCGAGCCATGGGTATATGGGTATATATGCAAATGAAGCAGCACAGCAATAGTGTATTGGTTAGAGCAACTGCCTAACGAACAAACATTCCCGTTCCGAATCTCACTGCATCACATACCATTTACCATCGGTAATCTGTACATGAACATATTGCGACATCTGTCTGCTGTATATCCTGCAAAATAACAATTAAAAGTTAACTGGAATGACGTGTCAGTGTCATAATGAATAAGGCACTAGTAAGCAGGTTTAAGCATATATAAACACCAGTAAGCATGTATAAGTGTGTTTGCATGGGGTATGCATTGCTTTACAGACACACGCACACACATATATATATATATATATATATATATATATATATATATATATATATATATATATATATATATATATATATATATATATATATATATATATATATATATATGGTTGCAGACATATATGTACATACATATATATATATATATATATATATATATATATATATATATTTGTGTGTGTGTGGTGTGTGCGTAGATATACACAGATATACAGCTATGATAGGAAACAGCACACAAGAATGACATGTTCACAGGCTATGCCAATGGAAGTGAGGGGCCCAAGCAAGAAACATGAAACACATAGCATGACCTTCCACCCCCCCAGCCGGACATGGGAAACATACACACAAACAATGTAAAGAGTCCACTGCTCCCCAGACCACAGGCAGGATACAACTGGGGGGGTACACAGTGCACCCGTGAATTCTAATCTTGGAACACAGACAGGAGCATCCCTTGCAGGACACCCCACAATTGGCAAGACCAAAAGAAGGTGATAAACCGAACATTCTGGTTGGGGCATATACATACACGGAATACAAGAGAGGGAAAACCTGATGACCCATGGGTCAAGACAATTGTATGAAATGGGTCCCATGAAGTGGAGAGTGGGCATCGTGTAGTGGTGTGTCCAGAACTGACCAGGACCCAGAGTAAGGATGGGTGGTGTAGAGGAGGTGCAGGTTGGGGAACTATAGGTAGCTACTTATGGGTCTAGGTGTGCAGGTGTTGGCTGATGTGGGCCTGTATGGACAGCCCCAGGGATGTAAGCAAATGTGTTCATTGGGCAGAGGCGTCACCCAACGAGCAGCCACACCCACTATGAGTCCCACTGCAGCAAAATGTAATCTATATGGCAAAGAACAGAATAACCAGATGTAGATGTATATATGTAGAGGTATGTGTGTCCATAGAGACATAGAGATAAGCCTCTCCCTCTCCGTAGCACAAATGTATACATACAGAGACAGAATACATATACATACCCACATATAGATATATACATATGCAGACACCCATAGACCCATATGTTGTTGGATATATATATACATGTATGCATACATATACTGATATATCTGTATATAATAATGTGTATGTATATATATATATATATGTGTGTGTGTGTGTGTGTGTGTGTGTGTGTGTGTGTGTGTGTGTGTGTGTGTGTGTGTGTGAGACTGTAAATATACACATGTATATAGCTAGGATATGATACAGCAGTTACGAGTTACATGTGTTCACAGGCCGTGTATATGGGGGTGAGGGGTCCACTATACAAACGTATAACACGTAGCATCAACCTCCCCCCAGCTAGGCCGGTGAGGCATACAGACACACAATAAAAGTAAACACACCACTGCTTCCCAGACCACCGGCAGGATACTACCAGTGGGAGAGACCTGCCAGGTCTAATCTTGAAACATAGACATCGATGTCCCTTGTGGGACACCCAAAAATTAATGATCATCGGAGTCAGTCCCAGTAATGATTCATCAAACCAGGCTGTAGATGTACATGTACCAGTAGGTTGTGCAAGCTTGATAACCCATGGGTCGACACAACGTACATGTGTCCCGACACGCTGAGAGTGGTCACTGTGTAGTGGTGTGTTTATACCCCACCTGCATCTACAGTAGGGATGAGTGCTGCAGAGGAGGGGCAGGTGGGGGAACTATGGGTATGTAATTATGGGACTAGGCGTGCAGGTGTTGGCTGGCACAGTCATATTAGGACCGCCCCAGGGATGTAAGTAATATTCCAAAATGGGCATAGCTGATGCCCATACCTCTCAACCGAGCAAATCCACTGGACAGGACATAAACCATTGGGGGAACAAATAGGGACCACACCTCTGAACTGTCCCCAATTTCCAGGGACGTCCCTGATTTTGACTCAATTTCTAACTCTGTCCCACTTAATCCCTCCTAAAACTAGTGACTTTTGGAGGAAAGGTGGTGAATTGCACGTAATGAATAATGACAACAATTAAGAGTTATAAACATCATTTACCTCAGAAAATGTGTATGAATTCATATGCTCCGTGTCTGTCAATGTGTCAGGTTAATAGCACTAATAATTTAAATGTGCCCCTGATGTTGTTATGTTGTGTCCCTGATTCAGTTGGTATTTTTCCCCAATCGTATGAGAAGTCTGACAGGGACAGAAAGCACATATTCCACCGATAACCTTAGAAAGATAATAGAATATTAGGTATGCAGTAGCATGACTCGGCTGAAGGATGTGGGTTCCAAAACCCAATTACTTGTTTGTATTGAAGAGTGTCAGTTCCCATGTATTAGCCAGACAGGTGAAGATTGTAAGAGGAACCCACCAATAATATGAATCAAATTCTGGGCAGGCTGCAGATTCCGTACAGTCGAACGGCATGCTTTCGCCTAATGGGCAGCCATTCCCAATACTGTAGGCATGTAATCCGATGTAATAGGCATCACAAGGTAATATTGTAGTCCTCATTCCCACCCAGGGGTGTGAGTGTCAGATGCAAAAACCAAATGCAGTGGATTTGCAAGTGCGGGAGCAAGCCTGTTTGGCTGCCAATATGCGAGTATTACACTGGTGAAGCAATGTAGAGGCTAACTGAGTGTAAGAAACTGTAACCAGAGGTTAGCATTGCTTAGCTCGATGCAAACCCATGCACACCTGCTCACAACTGCTTTAATGTGCCTTAATCACTCCATATCCAACAGCCTTGTTCTGCCCAGCAACAAAATAAACAGCCTCTGCAAGGCTCGAAACCAGGACCTTGCACACACAGCTATTTTGATTTACCACTAAGCTATGGCAGATATACAGACATTGGATCTTATCACAAACATATCATCCAGCGCAGTCATTCAACAGTATAGGAAATGTATTCCATCATGTAGATGTATGTGTGTGTATTTATGTCCAGATATAGATACATACATACATATATATATAGATATATCAAGAACATCCCATGTGACAACAAAGCATTACAAATGAATGAAAAGGGAAACACCAGCAATGCCTGTATTATGTAGTGGTGTTGTCCTATGAAATAGCAAGACTCCCTCAGACAGACATGTGCCATTAATACACACAAACATTTGTACATTGGCCAAATACATCACTCTGTGCATTTTATTTACATTAGCACAACAGTTCCTGCCCAGTCATTATGTGAGAACAGTACTCTTGCAAGGTGCTGTGTGCGACATCATCATCATGAAAAAGGTAAATGGGGTAACCATAGAGGGACCGGTAGTATTGTGTGTACAATGGGGTAATCTGCATCACGTGTACCTGGAACCTTTAGGAGTCATGTGCATACCAGGATCGTATGCCTGAGAGACAGGGGTGAGGACAACTTGAGTATGTTGTGATGCATATTAAAAGGGTTACATGTGTCCAGTGGACACCTGTGTGAAATGGACAGCTATGTATGGGGCAAATCTTGTTCTAGGCACCGATTGGCCTTTTGTTTCCGTAGGGTGAGAGTGGGATGTGGTGGAAGGAGAGTAGGTATGTTCGTGGAGGATAGGTTGGGTAGAATGACAGACAAAACAGCATACAGGGTCGGTATATTACACATGGGGGGATACACCTTGGATGGGGAGGGGTGTTCAGCAGTCACAAGCCCATGAGCCCCCAGATGGAAACAGTGGGATGGAGGTCCCAGCCATGGGCAGCCACCACTGCACCAAAACAGCCGCAAAGGTGGCAGTGCTGGGGGCTGTCTAGGAGGGGCAGGCTCACCATGTAAATGTGACACTCTGCCTTCGAGCTGGCGTATCTGGCCTCAAAACCCCTTACTGAGCCCCCTACGCACCATGTCTGGAACTGTACGACAGCGGATATGTTCCTGTCTGGACCTGCTCCCAGGGGGGACAAGCCCCATCCTCAGTGGCGGTTCCACCAGAAGGTGGTGCAGAGCCAACAGAGGTGTAAGTCCAAGGCTGGGCCCCAGACATGCTGGTGCCCAGTGCCATGGCCAGCTGAAGTGGGACAGGAGGTTTTGCCAGGACCTCCAAACCCATGCAGCCTATGGTGTTGCAGTTTAAACACAGATATGGCTTAGTAATAGTCAACATCATTCAGGATTACTTATAACAGCATGCATAGATATGACCATCAACCCAACAAAACAGATGGTATACATTTGCAGAGGGAGCACAACACATGCATATATACTGCATGACATCTGTACAAAGTGTAGAAGACTTGTGACTGCAGCTATGAACAGTGGCCCCTTATTGGCATGTCACTGAGAACCCCAGACTGTCTGTCATACCACTGTTTCATGTGACATATGTCCAATCAAGGATGTGATGGCAGTAACTCATCACTATCACCATGTACTGACTGCAATCCTCACACTATGCTCCTGCAGTTCACAGATGTGTGTGTAGGGAGTAACACAGGAAGCAAATACTACCACACACTTACCAGTCCACAGATGGCCCTACAGATTGGGGTCTCTCACAAACAGAGCACTGTCTTGTTGTCAGTTTTAAAACATGCAGAATAGCCAATTACCACACACAAATTGTTAAACTGGCAGTATTCTCAATGAAACATAGCTACACTTACATGCTGTAGTCATGTCTGGCACATCACCCTCCTGTCTTTAGGCTATTTCCCACTGTGTATGTTGTTTGAGGAACA